>NC_090657.1:64614253-64643108 GCF_040937935.1 Hyperolius riggenbachi
CAGCAAGCCTTCCAGGTCCTGAAGCAGCAAAACAACCCCAGACTATCACACTACCGTCACCATATTTTACTGTTGGTATGATGTTCTTTTGCTGAAATGCTGTGTTACTTCCACGCCAGATGTAACGGGACACGCACCTTCAAAAAAGTTCAACTTTTGTCTCGTCGGTCCATAAGGTATTTTCCCAAAAGTCTTGGCAATCATTGAGATGTTTTTTAGCAAAATTGAGACGAGCCTTAATGTTCTTTTTGCTTAAGTGGTTTGCGCCTTGGATATCTGCCATGCAGGCCGTTTTTGCCCAGTCTCTTTCTTATGGTGGAGTCGTGAACACTGACCTTAATTGAGGCAAGTGAGGCCTGCAGTTCTTTAGATGTTGTCCTGGGGTCTTTTGTAGCCTCTCGGATGAGTTTTCTCTGCGCTCTTTGGGTAATATTGGTCGGCCGGCCACTCCTGGGAAGGTTCATCACTGTTCCATGTTTTTGCCATTTGTGGGTAATGGCTCTGACTGTGGTTCGCTGGAGTCCCAAAGCTTTAGAAATGGCTTTATAACCTTTTCCAGACTGATAGATCTCAATTACAGTACTTTTGTTCTCATTTGTTCCTGAATTTCTTTAGATCTTGCCATGATGTCTAGCTTTTGAGGTGCTTTTGGTCTACTTCTCAGTGTCAGATAGCTCCTATTTAAGTGATTTCTTGATTGAAACAGGTGTGGCAGTAATCAGGGATGGGGGGTGACTACAGAAATTGAACTCGGGTGTGATAAACCACAGTTAAGTTATTTTTTTAACAAGGGGGGCAATCACTTTTTCACACAGGGCCATGTAGATTTGGAGTTTTTTTTTCTCACTAAATAAAAACCATCATTTAAAACTGCATTTTGTGTTCAGTTATGTTATCTTTGACTAATAGTTAACGGTTTTTGATGAGCAGAAACATTTAAGTGTAACAAACATGCAAAAGAATAAGAAATCAGGAAGGGGGGCAAATAGTTTTTCACACGTATGTATGTATGTATGTATGTATGTATGTATGTATGTATGTATGTATGTATGTATGTGTATATGTATGTGTATATGTATGTATGTATATATATATATATATATATATATATATATATATATATATATATATATATATATATATATATATATATATACATATATACATATATACACACACACACTTTTTTTTTCCTACACACGCACATACGAGGGTCATCCATAAAGTAACGGCCATTTGCTTTTATCTCCCACAGTAGTTATTCTTTCTGTGTAATTGAACTTGTGTTTTCAGTGGTGTAGCAAAAAGGGGATACGGAGGTTGCGAGTTGCGACCGCCCCGGGGTCCACAGGACCATAGGGGCCCACTAAGGGTCCTCCTTCATCCATCTTATTGGCTGTTCATTGCTGCTATGCCGGGTAATGAAAACCTGTATACATGTACTTTGATATGTTGTAACCATTAATACTTCTCTAATACTTCTTCTCTTCTTGGTAGGTTGTGAAGCTCCATATCAATAGTGTTTGGGGCCTCATGTAAAACTTCCACTGGGGCCCCATGCTGCTTTGTTACTCCACTGTGTGTTCTCATTGCTGCAGTCCCACTGTGTATAAACGTGGCCATAGTGCGTCACCGCAAAGGTGTGTCTATACTCACGCAGGCGCAGAATGGCCACACTTGTTCACAAAGGGGAGCAGCACAACCATGAAATGTCAGAGGGTCGGCAGTAGTGTAAAGGAGGAAGTGGGGAAGCTTCTGGGCTATCCTATCAAGGTTAATAACTTTCTGTTCTCCGGCCAGTACAGGTTTGCTACAAGCACATTCATTTGTCGTCTATAGCTCACTGAAGATGACCTTCAAGTATAGTTTTTTTTTCAGCGTATTTTCTATTTTTATTACCTGGGTTTCTTCAGGGTTAGTTTGTGATGGTCATAAGCAGGAGATATTACAGCTATTATCAGAAGAGGGTTTTTTTTTGTCAGCAAACGTAAGACTTGGTTGTGTTGCTGTTTCTCTCCGCAACAAATGATATTTGCTGCTGGAATCAGCAGCTTCCTTAACAAAATATTTATTATGGCAGTAAATGACAAGTCCTTTGTTCTGCAGAAAAGGGCGCACAACAGGGAAAAAAGGTCAAAAGTTCTGAAGTGTCAGCTGCAAAATTACAGCATCGTTTTTTTATTCACATACTTTTCTGGTTGCCCACGGTCACAGGAGTTTCCTATCACTGAAACTAACCCCTAGTTTCAAATAATTAACATTTATAGTTATTCTTGGGAATCATTTAAAGGAACCCTGTAGTGGATCTGAGTACATCAAGTACTCCACTATATTCTGAGAGGAGAGTGTTTACAAATAGAAGCATAGCTATTATTATTATTTAATATTTATATAGTGCCAACATCTTCCGCAGCGCTGTACAGAGTAAATTGTCTTGTCATTTACTGTAACTGTCCCTCAGAGGGGCTCACAATCTAAACCCTACCATAGTCATATGTCTATGTATGTATTGTGTGATGTATGAATTGTAGTCTAGGGCCAATTTTTTTTAGGGGAAATCCAATTAACTTATCTGTATGTTTTTGGGATGTGTGAGGAAACAACGTGCCCAGAGGAAACCCATGAAAACACTGGGAGAACATACAAACTTCATGAAGTGCCCTGGCTGGGATTCAAACTGGGGCCCCATGCTACTAGACAAGAGTGCTAATCACTATGCTGCCCAAACTGTATTACAAAATTGATTGGTGCCACTCCTCCCAAAAAAGTATAAGGTGGCCTTTGTGCATGCGCAGAGCACACACACACACACACACACACACACACACACACACACACACACACACACACACACACACACACACACACACACACACACACACACACAACACACACACACACACACACACACACACACACACACACACACACACACACACACACACACACACACACACACACACCTTGCCTTTGTGTTTGGCCCCCATTATTCGTAGCCAGAGATGCCCCTTAGTATGAGGTAACGAGAAGTGCCCTTTCCCCAGTATAAGGTGGTCCCCCAGTCTTTGGTAGTATTTGTTAGCCAGCGGTGGCCCCAGTATTAGGTAGCCAGTGGTAACCCTTAGTATAGTTAGCCAGAGGTGCCAAACATTATTTGGTAGTCAGATGTGACACTTTGATACAATGTACTGTAAAGTAATCAGCTTGTATAGCAGTGTAAATTTGCTGTCCCATCAAAAAAAAACACATAAAAAACACAAAGCCATTCATGTCTAAACTGCCATGCTTGACTGTAGGCAAGACATACAGTACTTATCTTTGTACTCCTCGTCGGATTGCCGCCATACACACTTGACACCATCTGAACCAAAGAAGTTTATCTTGCTCATACCACAAGACACCAGGTCAGTTCTAGACTTTCTGCTGCCTGAAGCAAACTTTGGAGGATGCGCCGCCCCTAACAGATGTCACTGCTACTGATCCAGTGCAGTGATTGGCCCAATGACAGTGTCATGGTACCACACAAGAGACCATCGGCACCAATTGTTCGTGTGCCAAAACTTCCCCTCTGACTGGCCATGGTAATCTCTCGCCGGGTGACGGGGTTTTGCCCTATTGATGTCATAGGGAAGGGCGGCAGATACCACCAGTCGAATGAGAACAGGTATTCAGGGATGCGTAGATGAGGAGGGCACTGTGTGCCAGGAAAGTGGGCAGGAGAGCGGAGAGGAGGCAGGCACCAAGTAGCCCAAACTGTTTGTCCAAACCCCGCCCCCTAGATTTTGCTGCCTGAATCACGTGATTCAGGTGGCTTCATGGTAGGTCTGCCCCGACAGGACATGGTTGCACTAATCCATGTCCTCAGGGCCCTTTCGCACTGGCGTGGTGCTGTGAATTGCCGCACTGCTACTGCAGCCTAATATAACCCTATGGTGAAGATCGTACTTCCCACGTCATGGTACGCTGCACTGGTAGTGCCTAATCTAACACTGAGGCTGAACTACGTTTACGTGCGGGACCCCCGGCAAAGTGTGAGACCCGTCACTTCCTTCTCCAAAGATTGCCAGACAGGGAACACCATGTACTAACGCAGTGTTCCCTGAAGGCCTGTTTTTGGCGGTGCAATGCCGGGCAGTTTGTAATGTGAAACCAGCCTCAGTCTGCTTGACTTCATCAAACTGTTCGTTGGCTTTCTTGTGCATCATCTTTAGAAGAGGCTTACTACTGGGACGACAGCCGTGCAGACCAGTTTGATGCAGTGTGTGGGAGGGAGCAACCTCTCTCCAGCCACCCCTTGGTCAGCTGCCGCCGTAGGTCTGGGCTGGTGTAACATTTCCAGAAATGCAACCCTACGCAGGCCTAGTTCTATATTTTTGCCTGAGGCAAACTTGTGAGGATGCCACCCCCCCGATAGGTAGCCTGGAGGGGGTAGCAGCCAGAAAGGGGGGAGCAGCTGGGCACAGCGGTGGGGGAGGGGGGTCAGACCCCCCCTGCCCTGACCTGGGACTTCCCCATCCGCACTCTCTCTCCCACTGAAGGCAGTATTGCAGGAAGTGACGTGGCGAGCGGTGAAAGGAAGTAAGTGAGTAATTGCTTCTCCGCTTGCTGCCGGCTCTAAATTTAGCGATCACAGCTGGAGGGGGAGAGCAGACAGGGAGCCCCAGGTGAGGGAGGGGGGGGGGGGGTCTGACCTCCCTCCCCACTGCTGCTCCCTCTTCCTGGCTGTTACCCCCTCCAGCTCGGCTCCCTCCCCACCCATGGCCAGGCAAGTGCTGCCCCCCCACTTCTGCCGCCTGAGGAACCCGCCTCACCCTGCCTCATGGGCAGCCCGAGGCTGACTCTACACCCTCCTCCCAAAGTGACTGGCCTTCTGGTTCACATAATTACTATTTATCAACATAACCCAGCTCTTACTGACTAGCACACAAATCCCCAGCTTATCATCAGTATCCAAAAACAAAACAACTTGATTTTACTTCAATTTTTATTTTTGTAGTTCTGTGTCCCCCAAGATGAGGCCACCAGTGACATCTCTCCTGCAATCTATAGATAGACTGTGTGCCTTCAGGGTACTAAAACAGAAATCGTGTGTTTCTTACATTTGCTGAGATGCCATGTTAATTCCACTGTGTGTTTTGGAAACAAGGTTTGATTCTATTTTGTACACAGAGTGGAAGGATTAAGATAAATTATTTCCACACAGAAAGAACTTCTGTGTTTGTTTTCTTTTAATCTTTGGTAGCTTTTCTTATTATAATCTAAACAGATAATGGGCCCGATCCAATTCACTTTTTCTCCGAAGTTTTCTCCTAGGAGATATTTTTTTCATCTGCTTAAAATAACATTTGCACTCTAAAATTGAAAAAGTACCAAAAAGTAGGTGATAAAGTACTGTCAAAATTCCTTTTTCTTTGTTGGTGACTTAAAGGACAACTGAAGTGAAAGATATATGGAGACTGCCATATTTATTTCCTTTTAAGCAACACCAGTTGCCAGGCAGCCCTGCTGGGTTTATTTGGCTGCAGGAGAGTCTGAATAATACCAGAAACTAGCATGCAGCCAGGGCAGTTTCTAGGCCAAGGTGTAAAAATTCCTCAAACCATGGACTTGCAAATATTATTTGCGATGCAGTATTTAGCCCACCAGTAAAGGTAGCCAGGTATAGGTGCTCCCAGTACAGGTATCTTGGTGCCACCAATATAGGTATCTGGGTATAGGTGCCCTCAGTACAGGTAGCCAGGTATATTTGCCCCACTATAGGTAGCAAATAGGTAGCACCAGTGTAGGTAGCCAAGCATAGGTGCCCCCAGTATAGGTAGCCAAGCATAGGTGCACCTTGTTAAGGTAGCAAAGCATGGGTGCCCCCAGTATAGGTAGCCAGGCATAGGTGCCCCCAGTATAAGTAGCCAAGTATAGGTGCCTCCAGTATAAGTAGCAAAGTATACTGTAGGTGCCTCCAGTACAGGTAGACAGCTATAGGTGCCCCCAGTACAAGTAGCCAGGCATAGGTGCCCCAGTACAGGCAACTAGGCATAGGTGCCCCCAGTATAGGTAGTCAAGCATAGGTGCCCCCAGTATAGGTAGCCAAGCATAGGTACCCCCAGTATAGGTAGCGAGGCATAGGTGCTCCCAAGTATAGGTAGCCAGGCATAGGTGTCCCCCAAGTATAGGTAGCCAGGCATAGGTGTCCCCCGAGTATAGGTAACCAGGCATAGATGCCCCCAATATAGGTGATGGAGGGAGAGCCGCTGCCACACTGGGACCTATGCAGGTAGGGGGGCCTGACTTCCCCCTCCCTTTCTCTCCTTACGTGTCCCACCCAATGCTCCCCTCTCCACTGCAGAGTAAGCCCAGCGGGAAGTCGCAATTAGATACAACTCACCTCCTTCCGGGCTCCATGCGACGATCACTTGCCGCTGGGCTCCTCTGTCTGGAGCACCGCTTAATTTCACTACTTCCTAATTAGCAGACCAGTTCAGTGACGATCAGACCGTTTTTGCACCATTCCAAATGGGGTGCGAGCCTCAATAAGGGGAGAACTATACATGACATAACGGACACCATTTTTTTCCTGTGTACTGGGGGGACGTGGGGACCTGGCATCAGTGTGGACAGTGCCAGCTCGAATAATGTAGCTCCGCCCCCTTGCACATGCACCAGCGTAATTTCATTATTCTGCAGCACTGCATCGTGCTGGAAAGTCAGACTTTGTCCAACACTTGATCCACATAGACTAGATCTGGCAATGGCGCCCCTAGTGATCAGCCCAAATGCATCCACATATTAATAATATTTATATTATGTGACACAGCAGCGAGGGATAAGGTCAGTGGCGATCAAAGTATCGGTCTGGTCTGAAGGGGCTAGTGCTGTGCCAGATAAAATCTGGCAACAGCGCCATCTAGCGGCAGCCAGTCTTCACATGTCAGACCAGGTCTGAAATTGGTCCTATGGAGAAAATGCCAAAGTAAGACATAGGGCTTGATTCACTAAGCTAATGACAGCAGCGAGTGTTATAATCCCCTGCGCACACAATGCAGGAATAGCGTGCACAGTTAAATTATGCTGGGCTCAGATAGTTTAAAGAGCGCTTTGTTACACTTAACGAGTGCTCCACTGAACCCGCCCAGTGCCCTGTAGGCTGTCTGTCACTTGACAGTCAGGCTATTGGGCCAGTCAAAGTGCAGGAATATCATACTTTGAAGCTACTTGACCCTCTTGGCTCCGGGTTCAGTGGAGCACTCGTTAAGGTCACAAGTTTGCGGTTACTTCCTGCTTCTGGTATGCGGAAGTGCATGGAAGCATATTGTAAAAATACACTTCTGCGCATGCGCGCCACGACATCGCAACACCGATGTTTAACAAAACCCTGCGCCGCCATCAGGGATGATCTCCGACGCTAATCACAGGTGATTACTCGTGATTCAAATGAGAATTACTGCAGCTGAGCGCGGGGATTGGAAGGGTTATTTACCCATAAATCCGCATCCTCCCCGTGCTATATAGGTTTATGCTTCTAATAGCAGCGTTCCAAGCCTCACTGCCGTCACTTCCTGCTTCCGGCTTGAAGCGAGGAAGTGACGGCAGTGAGGCTTGGAACGCTGCTATTAGGACGCATAAACCTATATGGAGCACGAGGAGGACGCGGATTTATGGGTAAATAACCCTTCCAATCCCCGCGCTCAGCTGCAGTAATTAATCCTCATTTGAATCACGAGTAATCACTCGTGATAAACGTCGGAGATCATCCCTGGCCGCCATAGACTAACATGGCTTCCAGCCTGATGCAGATCGCTGCAGGTCGCCGCAAGGTAACAGTTCTGCATTAAATTGGGCACTTCCAGCGCAGCGTACTGCAACGTGGGAAGTATGAACTTACCCAAAGGATTTATTAGGCTATGTTAGCAGTGTGGCAATTTGCCGCAACGCATCGTGCCGGTGTGAAAGGGCCCTTAGGCCTGGAACCCACTAGCAGTACATTACTAAGCCATTTCTAAGCACTTGTGATTTGAAAAGCTCTTGCTAATGTAATGCTATGGGTGTGATCCCACTTTGTGATTTTATAAAAATCCCCCATAGCATTGCATTAGCAAGAATTTTTGAAAATCACTAGCGCTTAAAAAAGACTGCTAGTGGGTTTGGGCCCTAAGGGCCAGTTTACATGGGTGTCCTGCGACATTGAATGAGGACTGCGGCGCACGACGATCAAGTGTGAATATGTTAGGGACTAGATTGTGACCCTTTCTGAGGGACAGTTATTGTCAAGACAATATACTCTGTACAGTACAGCGCTGTGTAATATGTTGATGCTATACAAATACTTAAATAAATAACATAAGTGCTGTCCAGTCAAATAAATGGACAGCGTCAGTACTGTTGTTTACTACCGTTTGCTTTCGCTTACACAAATACAGCATTTTTATCCTGGTTTTTAGCATTGTCTACACGGCACTTAGGCGATCCTGAAAGCAACAAGTGGCTTCCTGGATTGTTTTTCCATGTCCCCCTGCAGATATGAAAAAGTCCTCCCGAAGCCACCGAAAGCTGCTAAATGCTTTTCTGCAAGAGTGCAAACAAGCATTTAGCTGAGACGCCTCGAGACACAGTGTAAACCGGGCCTTAAAATACACCCATGCATCACCTCTCCCACCACACTTCCAGTCAGTCACTGTAACTAAGACAAGTCATGGGGAAAAGACTAAAAAGCCTGGTACACACATGCAAATTTGATTGCCCAACTTCACCACTTCAGTGGGCTCTATTCACAATCATTTGACGCATACGGAAATGCACGTGCGTTAAATTACCGACCGAAATAAGACCAGCTTGACATTCACAAAATTTTACGCATGATTATTTACCGCGTGCGTAAAATTGTACGCATTGTTTTTCCGCATGTGTAAAAAGTGCGATAAAAGTCCGCAAAAGTTTGTAATTCCCGCCCAAAAGAAATAAATCGAAATTCACAAAGAAAAAGGGGCACATTATTTCTGACTTAACTACCGAATATATTTTAAATCACCTACATAAAACCTTTTTTATGCCACTTTTTTTTTTTTTTACGCATGGTTTCCGCATGTTTACTACATAATTACGCATGTTTCCCCAATTTTTTTAAGCATTGCTCCCGCATGCGAAAAACATGCAGAACATTTTTAATGAATGTGGAATAAATGCGGAAATTATCACTGGCGGTAATATAGCGGTAAAAAAAAAATCTTTTACTGCATGTGTGATTGGCAATAGAGCCCAATGTAGTATGAGCACTTGCCTACACAATGGCTATCATTCATAAAGGGGTGTCCGGTAAATAAAATAAGTGCAGGAAAACACTGCATTCGGTAGTTTAGACTTCAGTGTGCTCATTCATAAAAATGTTTACAGTTGCGCTAGCAGTGTGGTGATTTCCCGCTCTAGGCTGTCGGTAGGCTGGCGTAACAGGAGAAGCTGCCCGAGTCCTTCCGTGCGCTGCTCTCACTGCTGCTGCTTGGGAGGTCTGTCCATTAAGAAAAGGTGGGGGGGAAAGGCTGCGCATCCCTAAACACATGCTGCAATTGAATGGTTAATCGCACAGGCATACACCGCCTCTTCTAGACTGAAAAATGCATGCCCTGCATCCAAGACAAGTGCTAACATTTATTAAACTAGGAGGAACTTTAGCTTCCAATATGGTTTGCATGCAAAGTATATTATACTAGACACTTGCGCCACGGTGAGGCAAACCTCTGGGCAAGTGACCTAACCTAAATTTAAAACCTTGGGAGCAGCTAAGCAAAAAAATTTGTAACTTACATTTGGTTGAACAGCGAGGAGAACGCCAGCACATACCACTAAGGCTGCATCCGAAATGACCACCAGCTCAGTGTGCAGCACCTAAATAGATTTTCTGCACACTTTGCATTCAATACAGATACAAATCATATGCAAATCTGCTACTACTTATTATGCAAACAGGAAACTCATGAGGAGGGGCTGGGAGCAGCTAACCTGACAGTTACATAGTTACAAAGTTAAGAAAAGGTGGGGGGAAAGGCTGCGCGTCCCTAAACACATGCTGCAATTTAATGGTTAATCGCACAGGCATACACCGCCTCTTCTAGACTGAAAAATCCTCCTAGTTTAATAAATGTTAGCACTTGTCTTGGATGCAGGGCATGCATTTTTCAGTGAAGGGGAGCCCCAAGGTGAGGGAAGGGGGAGGGGGGGGGAGATGTCCCCCCTTCTCCACCGCTGTGCCCAACGCTCCCCCTTCACTGCACTCTCTCACTCCACATATGCCAGGGTGGACGACATCCACCCTCTGAAGAAAGCAGGTGTACATCGTCCACTCGCGTTCATGCCCGACTCAACCCCTGCATTTTGGGTACTTATCAAAGCAAAATCTATAATCAATATATAATCAATTTCTTATTAGATCATCTAATAAATCTATCTATCTGAGGGAAAATTGTACCGTGTAGATGAGGCTTAAAAGAATCGTTCAGAATTTCAAATACGTCAATCAGCACCATAGATGGTACCCAATCGATCGTATGAAAGATTGTTCAGGAGATTGTACAGTTAGTAGCCACCTTTACACATCTGTACATTAGTCCAGAAAGAAGGACAAATGAGGAAGACAAAGAAACAGATCGAAGGATTTCATTCTCAAAAGAAGGACTGTCCCTCTTCAAAAGGGACAGTATTATTACATAAACTACTGCTCTGTCATCTGTCACTTCCTTGCTTCCCATTGGTCTGCTGCGGCGCATTGTAATTGGCGAGAACAACTAAAGTCATTCATTGCCTGGAACTGTCACTTCCAGTAGCCCCGCCGTTGTGTTCTTCTATTGGGTGGGTGAAGGAAGGCTGATCCTGATTGGTGGGTGTGAAGCACCATCTGCAAGGGAAAGGCGGAAGCGCAGCGCAGGAAGATGGCCGCGATGTGGCTGCTGCTTCTGGGACAGGTGCTGCTATGCTGGGGCAGCTGCGGGGCGAGTGCTGGGGAGGGAGGAGACACCTTCCGAGAGGAGCTGCTCATCACCCCGCTGCGCTCCGGGGACGTCGCTGCCACTTTCCACTTCCGCACCCGCCTGGACTCCGATCTGAGGAGGGAGAAAGGTGACAATACAGAAGCATGATGGGGGAGAGAGTTTTGGGAATCTGCTAACACTGCTACAGCAGGAATAGGGAAGGGGATAAATACTCCTGTGATTGCCTGCTCTTCTGTGCTGGATACTGACAGCTCATTTATCAGTACAGTGCTAGCCCTCCATCACCAGGTGCGCAGCATGGGAATTGTCCTGCCACCCCAGGTGCACTACCTGGCCACAGCCCTCTAACCTCAGGTGCGCCACACAGTGACAACTCTCCCACCCCAGGTGCACTACCTGGCCACAGCCCTCTAACCTCAGGTGCGCCACACAGTGACAACTCTCCCACCCCAGGTGCACCGCCTGGCCACAACCCTCTGACCATGGGTGTGCCGCACAGCCACAACTCTCCCACCACAGGTGCACTGCCCAGCCACAGCCCTCTAACCTCAGGTTCGCCACACAGTGACAACTCTCCCAACACAGGTGCACAGCCCTTTAACCACAGGTGCACTGCCCGGCCACAGCCCTCTAACCTCAGGTGAGCTGCACAGAGACAACTCTCTCACCACAGGTGCACAGCCCTTTAACCACAGGTGCGCTGCCCGGCCACAGCCCTCTAACCTCAGGTGAACTCTCCCACCCCAGATGCACCGCCTGGCCACAGCCCTGTAACCACAGGTGCACTGCTGTGGCAACCCTCCCACAGCAAATTGCCCAGCAACAGCCCTCCCACTGCCGGTGCACCGCAATTGCCCTCCCACCACAGGTGCACTGCGACAGTCCTCCCACGGCAGGCGCACCTACAAACCTTGCAGACGCACCTCACGCTGACAGCCCTTCCACCGCAGTCGTACGGCACAGAAACAACCTTCCCACCGCAGGTGCACAGAACCACCCCTCCCACCGCAGTTTCACTGCATGGCGACAGCCCTCTCACAGCAGGTGCACTGCGACAGCCCTCTCACAGCAGGTGCACTGCGACAGCCCTCTCACAGCAGGTGCACTGCGACAGCCCTCTCACAGCAGGTGCACTGCGACAGCCCTCTCACAGCAGGTGCACTGCGACAGCCCTCTCACAGCAGGTGCACTGCGACAGCCCTCTCACAGCAGGCGCACCTACGTCACCGCAGATGCACCTGCCTCATGTCGACAGCCTTCCCACCACAGGTGCACAGTGCTGGCCCTCCCATCGCAGGTCCACTACACAGCGACAGCCCTCCCACCGCACAGCCTCAGCGATGGCCCTCCCACAGCATGTACTTAGAAAGCGATGGCTCTCCCACTTCAGGTGCCTTGCCTAAAGCTCTGTACTATTCCTGATTGATCTTTACATATCTCCATTCACTTGGCCTGGTCTTTACACTTAATTTTTAGAGCACTAGTTCACTGCATGTGTTCCATATTCTTAAAGGGGCACCGTAGTGACATATAGTTGAAAGCTTTACATTATTCAGAATACCCATAGTTTATGGTTATGTTTCCTGGTTTCAGCATCAGAAACATTCCCTATAGCTATATATTGCTGTGTATTGGTATGCAATCCTGTCCTCCCACTCATGTTTAGCCTAGTCTGATAAGCTGTGCGGAATTTTCTTCCCACCAGAGCATTCGGGGATACCAGGAATATTTTGTATTAGCTTTGGAACTCTCAGTAACCAAATATTCTGCAGAACTGCACCTGACAGGACTAACAATGTTGCCGCCTGGGATAAATTTCATAATGTAAATCAGGGAAAAAAAAGCTTTTACAATGGACAAACACTGACTAAATCATTTATGAATGAACATTGTACAGTAAAAAAATCATTACATTATTTTCAGTACAGTTCCTTTTTAACACTTGTTTTATTTCCTTAGTGTCTCACTACAGGTTGTTTCCCAAGGTACTGGGTCAGGTGATCTCCAAATACTCCATCCAGGAGCTACATCTGTCCTTCACTCAGGGATTCTGGCGTACAAGATCATGGGGCAAGCCCCTCATACAAGCACCATCTGGGGCAGAACTCTGGGTCTGGTTCCAGGATACTGTCACAGAGTAAGAGCCTTTCTTTAATATAAAGTGTTTTTATAAATGTATTGTATTACAAATGTGACACTTAAAGGGACTCCGAGCAGTGCAGAAACTATGGAAAGATGGATATCATTTTAAAGCTCTCTTTCTCCTCTTTCCAATGATATATACACCGCCGCCCTACGCCTTTTAGTTGTCGCTATTTTCGCTATTGCTATTGCCGCGGCCGCAATTTCGATCGCGAATATAGAGAAAACTAAAAGGCGTAGAATGACGATTTAGGTGTCGTCAGAAAGAGGAGAAAGAGAGCTTTAAAATGATACCCATCTTTCCATAGTTACATTGTATTACACAGGGTGACTTTTTCTCAAAGTCAGCAGCTCCATTCAGCAGAAAAAGTCGCCCTGTGTAATACAATGTAACTATGGAAAGATGGGTATCATTTTAAAGCTCTCTTTCTCCTCTTTCTGGCGACACCTAAATCGTCATTCTACGCCTTTTAGTTTTCTCTATATTCGCTATCAAAATTGCGGCCGCGGCAATTTCAATCGCGAAAATAGCGAAAACTAAAAGGCGTAGGGCGGTGGTTTATATATCATTGGAAAGAGGAGAAAGAGAGCTTTAAAATCATATGCATCTTTCCATAGTTTCTGCACTGCTCGGAGTCCCTTTAAAGCAGGGGTCCCCAAACGTTTTGGGTCGTGGGCCGGGTCAACATACTTCAGGCTGCTGGGGGGCCGGAGTATACATAAAATGATGTAGAAGTCTTTGCGGGCCAGACAGTGAAGCATACCCAGGTGACAGCCTGCAGTCCTATTGGACAGCAGTGTAACCTGATGTGGAATTTGATTGGAAACCAGCGAATTATTGCTTTCTGGCTTCATTCTATATGCTGATATTTAAAGATGTAGCTGACCGCATCTATAATACATTTTGTGTGTAGGGGGTCGGTAAAAAAGCCTCAGGGGGCCACATTCGGCCCGCGGGCCTTAGTTTGAGGACCACTGCTTTAAAGGAATCCTGAGACAATCAAGCTGCAAGAATTTATACTTACCTTGGGTTTCCTCAAGCCTCGTGTATGCTGTAGGCTTCCTTGCTGTCCTTCTTATTGTGCACCTGTGGCCAGGTGCGTTTTGGGCCGTTAGTACAGTGCAGGCGCAGTACATCCGAGACTACGGGAGCTCGATAGGGGCCAGGCTGGGCCAAGCATGCAAAGTAGAGCACAACTGGGGACGACAGGCAAATGTATTGGGCCGGCCAACGAAGGAATGGAGGGGGGAGTCCACAGTGAACATGGTAAGTATAAATTCTTGCAGCTTGAATGTCTCATGCACACTTTAAGTTTCAGAGGTGCTAGGGAAAACACTCAGTGTGAGAAAAATAATTATAGTTTTTAATATTCCCCCTCCAAAAAACCTCTCATAAAACGTAACGTGTTTCTCAGGACTAGGTTTCTGCTTCATCAGGCAAATATTCAGAGCAAAATCTCTGAAAAAGCTGTAAGCAAGCCCAGTACCCCCCCCCCCCCCCCCTCCCTTATGGGTGTAAGCAAAGCCTCATACACACGTACAAGAACTGCTACTCGATGGGATGGAAATTTGATCCCTGGTGCAACAGTTCGGGACTGAGTTCTGTACAGACCCGTTGCTAGCCTAGAGGCTAGCGATACCTCTGTTACTCGGGAGGAGGGCAATGTACGGTGCAAACCTACAAAGTGGCTTCCGGTCTGGCGGGATAAGTAGGACTACAATCTGCTCAGAAGTTAACCTGGTGTAGGATATAGCTAAAAATCAGTCATGCGAGATGTGACACTGGTGATTGGATTGAGACTGCAGACTACTGTGTAAAGTACTTTATTTGGTGTCCCATAGAAAGCTCA
Organism: Hyperolius riggenbachi; assembly: GCF_040937935.1. NCBI lineage: Eukaryota > Metazoa > Chordata > Amphibia > Anura > Hyperoliidae > Hyperolius > Hyperolius riggenbachi. Next base: position 64,629,219 of record NC_090657.1, read on the forward strand.
CCTTCCCCAACACTCTAGAGACATCAGCATTAAGCCATTCACCATCTAGGCTCCTCTGTGGCTCTCAGCAAGGGGCCGTCAGCTAGGCACCGCAGAGAGTTGTGAGCCCTCTGTGGAAGGGAGAGCAGCTCCAGGATCTGTGGTGAGCCAAGAGAATTCCCCATGCGGCCAGGAACTAGTTGCTGAACTTAGTGTCCTAAGGCCCTGGACTGTGGACTGGTGTATTTCACCTGCATCTGGTCGTGTAGACTTGTCGGATGTCTACTGGATGTTGGGACTGATGAGAACTGCATCTATTGGGACTGTTGGGATCTGTTGTGCACCTCTTGGACTTCTGCTATTTTGTGGAGTTACTGGGACTTGTGGTGCTTTGCCTGGGAAGCTTGGAATTGTGACTGCTTGGTGGGGGGAATCTGACACTCCCTTGTGGATTATATAGTACAGTGTTCTCCCCAGAATTTTTTTCCAGCCGGGTGGCATGAAAAGGTAGCCGGGTGGGGCGAGATGAGACAATGCAGGGCCAGTGTTTCTGTGAGCAACTCTGCTTACAGCATAGGAGGAGGTGAGCCGATGACAGCCGGATGGTCACCAAAACTAGCCGGGTGAAGCACCCGGCTAAAAGAGCCTGGGGTGAACACTGTAGTAATATTGTGAACTTTTTGTGTGAACTGTGTGACCAATAAATGCCCCGCCAGTTGGGATTTGTTTTTGTTCTGCCGCTATACACTGTGTCTCTGGGCTCTGTGGTCTCAGAACAGTCACACCAGATCTTTAGGAGACATCTGGGGATGGGGGCACTAATACACACAATACATTATCAGCCACTCCAGGCCAAGTTTAATCCATCATATGAATGTAGCCTAAAGCAAACCCGAGGTGGCTAAAAAAAAATGAAAGTTACTTACCTAAGAAGAGGGAAGCCTGTTGATCCTCCAAAGGCTTCACATATCTCCTCAACACCACCGCAGGCCAGGACAATCTTATTTTGTGGACGTCCTTGTGAACGAATAGGAGCTGCTCATGGATGATAGGCTTTTGCTTACTGCACAGGGGCAGTACGGCCGTACTCATGCACGAAGCGGAGCTGCTTGTGGATGTGCAGCGGTTTCTTTCTGTGCCCGGGCAGTATGGCCGCGCTCGTGCACTAAGGGGAGCTGCTCGTGGCTACGCAAAGTTTGCTTTCTGCACAGGTGCAGTACAGCCGGACTTGTTCATGAATAGGAGCTGCTCATGGACGATCGGCTTTTGCTTACTGCGCAGGTGCAGTATGGCCATGCTTGTGTATGAAGGGGGTCTGCTCCTGGGTGAGCGGCGTTTGCTTACTGTGCAGGAGCAGTACGGCTGTGCTCGTGCACGTAGGGGAGCTGCTCATGGATGAGTGGGGTTTGATTACTGCGCAGATGCAGTACAGCCATGCTTGTGTATGAAGGTGAGCTGCTTGTGGATGAGTGGCATTTGCAGCCATGCTTGGGGTCACGTGAACATATTAAACAAGCCATTTTCGGATATGTTAAGAGTGTCCATGTGCGACAATGGTGGGGTCAAGGAGAACATAATATGCCTCTATAGAGGCTTCCCTCTACCTAGGTAAGTATTTTACTTTTTTTGCCACCTCAGGTTCATGTTAAAGGATATCCGAGGCAATGAGTACACTCTAGCTTTACCTACCTCGGGCCTCTATACGAACCAAAACAAACAGACAGAGCCGTCCAATAAACTATAAATATAGACATGAAAACATGTACATTACTCATCAATTAAAGAAAAAGGGTGTCCATGGCATATGAATAATTGAACATGACCACTGTATAGATCAGCCTTTCTCAACCTTTTTACCCTAGAGGAACCCTGCAAATAGCTTTTGGATCTCAAGGAACCCCTGCAAACAATTTTTTGATCTCGAGGAACCCCCGCATTTATTTTGCAGGAGGCATGGTCTTTAAAAGTATGTGTGGCTGTTTATTTCACTACCCCTATTACACTGCCACTCATTATACTGCCTCCTAAGCCCCTAATTTAGTGCTTCTTGTTACAGTACCACCTATTATAGTGAGCTCCATTATACATCCCCACGATGGGGGAAAATGCCAAGGAACCCCTGCAGTGTACTCAAGGAACCCTGGGGTTCCAGGGAACCCTGGTTGAGAAAGCCTGGTATAGATCAAAAAGAATAAATCACACCCTTTATTAGGGACTTATCTCACGAACATCAAAACATTAAAACCAGCAGCGTCTGGTCATGCAATTTCTGGGCTTCTATACAAGCCGATAAATAAAATCTAGCTTTACTTACCTGTGGCTTCTTCCAGCCCCTAGAAGACACGTGTGTTCCTTGCTGAAGCTCTGCTCTTCTCCCGTCTACCACTAGCAGCCTCTGAAGGATCTCCGACCTCTGATGGGTCGGTGTCTTCTGCGCAGGGGCAGAATGCTCCCATCTTCAAGCGCATGTGCAGAGGACACCAACCCATTGGGGGTCGGCGATATTTCAGAGGTTGCCAGCAGGATGTGGGAGAAGACCGGAGCTGCAGCGAGGGACACAAGTGACTTCTAGGGACTGAAAGAAACCACAGGTGAGTAAAGCTAGATTTTATGAACCAAACCAGATTATCTTTTGAAATAACATTTTCTGTAAAATGTCACCATTGTAAGTACATGATCCCCAGCAGACTCCCTCTGAAGCTGAAGGACCATTTATTCAAAAATTGGTTAGACAATCACTGGAAACATATATTGCCAAGAACTCCCAATGGCACAGAGCGAGATAAAATAAGGTTATATCTGGACGACTCTTTGAATGTAAACATTGATGTCCACTTATGAACTCCGAAAGGTGGTTTCTTATTTTTTTTTGCAAATTTAGCGTACCAGATGGACTATTTTGGGTCTGTGTTAGGAGACAGAGTTTCCTGGAAAGCTGCCATTAAACATTTGAAGTCTGAGGGAAGTTGGATCACACATGCAATTCTGACAGATTCCAAACATGGCCACACTGAAACGTAAAGATGAATGTGGCCCTCAGAATCATTCATATCTGTGGAGAGAAGGCTCTGCTTGTGCCACTTATTTTGGTATTTATGGTACAAGCAGGCAGACATGGGGGGGGGGGGGGGGGTGTAAGGGGGCGAAAACTGGCCTCCTGTCTGCACTGGGATGAAGTTACGTGGCAGTCTGGACCTCTTGCTGACGTGTCAGGGCCAGTGTACACACGCTAGATTCTCAGCAGAGGTGGCCCTGACTGGCTGTATGGTTGAGAACCATCTTACCTGTGTACAAAGCCTTATGGAAATATCCAACCTGACGGATCATATCTACCGACAATCGTTACAAAACTATAGTGTGTACAGACATCGGCCGAGAACGATCGTTACAAGGGCCAATGCGCCTGCGTTGAATTCTGCCCAGCTTCAGTACTTCCTTTGTAGCGCGGCCGTAAAGATTGTTACATTGCTCATTTCAATTAAACTTTGTTTTCAAGTTAACAATCATATATTTGTATCTGATGCAGTAGATAAGACCGCTCAACCTCTATTGCCTAAAGCAAGGTGCTGGAAGCCAATGCGGCAAATCAGGATACAGGAAAGATGAACTCCGCACACCCGCAGGTAAAGTCCAAGGGTTTTATTGATTCCAACTCACAAAAGCAGTAAAATGGCTGACCTGTTTCGGATCATATCCTTACTCATAGCCTAAACATACTGACATACACACCATCACAATATTCATATGTACAAAGTAACACAGAATACAATAGCTAAAATGCAAAAATACAAAAATACAAAACTGCAAAGTACAAAATTATCAAAGGTTAAAACGATATCAATATATAAAATTAATGTCCCACCTAGCGTTTAAACCATTAGGTTCCCTGGTGCCCATCTGTAAAATCCAATATGCCTCCCTTGTTCTTAATTTCTTATATAGGTCACCCCGTCTAGGAGAAGCTGTAACCCTCTCGATCCCCTGAAATACAAAACCACCCATGTCCCCACCATGTTTTTCCCTGTAGTGTCTCGCCACATTGCTAATATTATCTGTCTTCCAGGAGGCCCCATTAAAGTGCTCAGAGATCCTTTGTCTCAAGCAGCGTGTGGTGCAGCCCACATATTGTAGGCTGCAGATTGTGCAAGTGACCACATAGACGACAGATTTTGTGTTACAATTAATGAATTGTATAGGAAAAGTTTTTTGGTTAGCAACCGAGGAGACACCACGTATTCTGTGTTACTTTGTACATATGAATATTGTAATGGTGGTTCTTTCCATATATACACCCCAGCAGGTTTTCAGTCCTGCATCTTTAAGTCCCTCTGGTCCCAGGAGTGCACACCCTTAGGGGCGGGGCTGTGGGAGTATATATGACCCACCAAGATGTCAGTATGTTTAGGCTATGAGTAAGGATATGATCCGAAACATGTCAGCCATTTTACTGCTTTTGTGAGTAGGAATCAATAAAACCCTTGGACTTTACCTGCGGGTGTGCGGAGTTCATCTTTCCTATATATTTGTATCTATTGTAACGCCATGTCAGTGGGTTTTTTATTTTATATAAATATGTACACAACATATCCTTCTGATCGTTCTTTTCTGCGAGAACTATCGTTAAAATGTGTATGATGATCGCTGCATCCCATCGTTGCATACCAATCTTTCCAATATCGTTCGTCTGGTAACTATCGTTCTTTGCAAATGATAGTTATCGCAAGTGTGTACGAAGCATAAGGCCTTGTTCACATCTAAAATCGCAATTGCTGGAGTTTTGCGATTGTGTCTTTTTTTTTTTTCTTTTGTTACACGTTTTTTCTAAGCAAGTCAGTCAGGAAGTGAGTGAACTCTTTGACCCGGAAAAGGATAAATACAATGTATTTATTCTTAAAAGCGTTTGCCTATACCTGCCATTATAGGCAAATCGCCCTGAAAATGGTACAGGCATCGCTTTGGTGAGCGGATTGCAATCGAACCGCTCATATGTGAACACTCTCATAGGGAATCATTGCACAAGCACTTTTAGGGCAGTTTTCAAAATTTGCGGCGCTTAAAAAAATCCCGATATCATCCTTAGTGTGAACAATCACTTACTCTTCCTCTTATAAGCAAGGTTGCGGAGTTGAGCCCAGTGTTAATTTGGGCTCATTCAAACTGGTGCTTACCTGCCATTTGCTGCTACATCTGAATAAACACTTTAAAACTGCCATCAATTAAATGAGAGCATCTTTGTAGCGTTTTATCATGCTGACTTTAAGTGACCTTAGTACATAGTGGCTGCCAAAAAGTAAATGCCAAACTAAGCTACATTTTCTAATTGCAATATCCTTGTTTAATTCGGCAATTCACTAAGAGATGCAATTGTTAGTTACATACGATCCTTACAAGTGCTGCACTACAGGATATAGCACAGCACTTGTAAGGATCGCGTGTAACTTAAGAGTGCACGCTATGTTGCCAGGAGTATGCATGGTGTGCGCACGCTAATTTTATCCAGTGCTGCTTGTGCGCGCTACCTTTATTGAATGTACTTGAATGATTCCCTATGGAGATTTGCAGGAATGTGTGTGTTTTTTTTTCCCTGCTGCGAGTAAAAAAAAAAAAAAAAAAACAACCTGACTGCTTTTTTCGCACACTGGGTGCGATTAGCTATTGCCAACAGTCAGCTGCTGTCAAAGGTGTCGCAAGAATTGGCAGTGGAATAACGCAGCCATTTTTTGCAAACACATCCACTGCCTAAGAGCAGCAGGCAGGACCGCCTTCAGGACATCTCAGGAGGGACTGCTGTATGGGGCCCAAGTGAATCTGGGGCCCTGAGAACAGTGCCACACATAAGCCCCAGCTGCAGTCTGTGTCTGTCCTTCTGATTCTGGAATGTGGTGGAAGGTGTCGGGAGGCTCATCCAGGAGTTACCTTAGTCAGTTAGTGAATAAAGTAAATCTGAATTGAATGGGAGGAAAGGATTTTTAATTACCTAGGGCTCCTTCCAGCCCCCTGTAGTCTGTCAGCTCTCTTAATACCCTTCCGGTCTGATCTGTTGAGCTCCTGCTCCTCTACACAATCCAGCTAGGTTGCAGGGCACTGCGCATGCACTGTTCTGGGCCGCATACCTCCTCCATTGTGCTCCCATAGCCAGGAGCATTCTGTGCAGGCGCAGTTAGCTTTTAATGTACTGAACATAAGCAGAATGCTCTCAGCCTTGGGAGTGCGTGAAAAGCAGACGCACGGACGTTAGTGTTCAGGCCTTCAAACAATGTGATTTGCCATGTGCAGGCAGTGGGTAGTGTGGTGGGCCCAGTAGATTTTTCCAGTATGGGGCCCTGCCAGCAGGGACCGGAGGTAAACCGAGGGGGGGGGGGGATCAGCTTTTCTCCCTACAGTCTTCTACAGGTTATCTTTGTAATCTGCCTATAGATGGGCTTTTTGAAGGCTAAATGAGAGGAGCATTAGATTCCCGCTTGCTCACCCCACAGTCAGTTATGTCTTCTATTCATACTGCTGAGGGCAGGATTGATCCGCCACAGAGCGGGGTCTGCCTTTAATGAAACCTGAAGCTGTAGGAAGCCATTGGCAGGTTCAGCTTTGACACATTTCCCAGTTTGGCTGTCGTTTGGGAAACTTCTCTTAGTTGCCAGGAACAGATGGTAACGGGTTTTTACTGACTTGAATATAGATTTCCTTGTCTTGTGCGTGTTTTCTTTTTTCCGTCTTTCACATTTTTGGCTTCGGTTTTAACATTTCACCTCTTTAAATTTTGCAGCGTCGATAAAAATTGGAAGGAGCTGACGAACATCTTGTCAGGCATCTTCTGTGCATCGCTGAACTTCATCGACTCCACTAATACAGTGACTCCAACTGCATCCTTCAAACCCCTGGGAGTAGCTAATGGTTGGTGTACAAGGCTTATCCATTTTCACCTCTCCTCCTTTCCATTATCTTTCATGTATCAGAGTTTTGCTTTTAATATTTATTTTACCCTCCATCATAAAAGCACCCCTTTTGCACAGCCCCATGAGAACTGGAAGCTGCATTTTCTTCCATGCAGTGCCACCTGCTGGAGAAATTTTGAATTGATTTAAAGCAGGCAAACCTATTTTTTTTTTTTTTTTTTTTTTTTTTCCATTCCTCCATGGGGAAATGTAGTGATTCTTTTGATTGTGATTATTTTGTGGAGTGATTAAAAATGATTGATTGAAGTAAAAAGCAGAAATTTTTTAAAAGACCACTATTGCGAAAATTTTAAAATGTAAAACCTATACACATAAGAAGTAAATTTCTCCCAGGGTAAAATGAGCCAAAAATTACTTTTCTAATTAATTTTCTCCTATGCTGCAGTCACTTACAGTAGGTAGTAGAAATCTGACACAACTGACAGATTTTAGACTAGCCCATCTGCTCATAGGGGATTCTTACGTTTTTTTTTTTTTCTTTTATTTCAAAAGCACTTAGTAAACAGCAGTTGCTCAGTCCAATTGCCAAAATAGTGTGAAAACAGGTGGGGGAGGGGAGACAGCCAGGCATCTTTGTATAGATCCTTTTCAGGGATTGCGATTATAAAAAAAAATAAAATACTAAAAGTTCCCCATGAGGAGATGGACTAGTCAAAAACCTGTCAGGTTCATTTTACTCTGGAAGAAACCTACTTCTTTTTTGTATGTGTTTACATGTATTTAACATTTTACACTGTTAGTGTTTCGCGATTGTGAACCTTTACGGCTACAAATGAGTGTTTAATTTGGCTTGTTGGTTGGAGCAACTAGTTTTGTATGTAGCAAACATTCCTGCAGGTAAGGGGAAAACCTATATGGGATGGCTGTGGAGCAGAGTCAGTATCAACCTCTTACAGCCACGTACAAGTACTGTCACCCGCATGCATCGGGACGCAGTCTCTTGGGCGACAATATACAGAAATGTATCAAGCCCACGCACAAATACAAATCTGCTGTTCCCTGTACCCATGGAAGGAAAATGACGAAAAGTACATTCAAGAGGCAGTGATTCGTTGTACAGATTGTCAGTAACAGCATCCAGCAGTAGTGGCAGCCTGGGTGGATGGTGTGGAGAGAGTTCAAGAGGTTGACAGGGGAGGGGAAGAAAGAGTTTCTAGTTGAGATGGCCCAGAGCATTTTGCATGCAAACCTGAAATCCTTGTATTTCACAGACTGTTGCTAATGATAACCATATTTAGATGTTTCTTCCTCCTAAATAGAATAATCACTTCTAATGCTTTTACAAAGCTAGATGGCATTTTGTAGTTTGGTGCCTGGAGAACTGCAGCTGGTTTGATTGTTCATCCAGTTCTTTGCATCCCACAGTGACTGATCATAGCTTTTTGCGATACGCCACCCTGCCCAGAGAGATTGTGTGTACTGAGAATCTCACTCCATGGAAGAAGCTGCTGCCCTGTGGCTCCAAGGTAACGTCCCACCGTTCTGTTAGGATTCGTTATCCTGATTAGCAGCCTTCTATTCATTTTTAACCCTTTATCTACCCAGGTGGGCCTGGCTTCACTGTTGGAGGCAGAACGTCTGTATTACAGCAGCTACCACTCCCAGTCTGTGCACATCAGGCCTGTGTGTCGGGTAAGTCTGCCTGTCCTTCATCTTCTTCATAATAGCGGCCTAATGTATCCCAATATGCTGCTTGTAGGTTTCTTTTTTGATCCATGTTTGGCACGCTGGTCCTATAGGCAGGTAGGCACACTTGGGTGACAGGAGCATGCATACTCAATCCAGGATCATATTGTACCATTTTGAAGGTTGCTGAAAGGAGAATTGGCTAAGAGTGCCCATACTTTATTCGTTTTGTGGCATCGATATCCACACAGTTTGATCATAATGATCTGATCTGGTGGTGATCCATGGTGAAAACGATCAAATCTACATGATGGAAAGATCTGCTTGTAATGGCTATTTCATGTGCTGACTGCATCCAATATTCTGACAATCGACACATCCCCGGCCAGTCTTCCCCTCAGGCGTTAAAACCATGGAAGCTTACCTCTGGTATGGCAGCAGCATGAGGAGAGGTGACAGGGTCAGACAGGAAAGCAACAAATAATAAATAGGTGGGGAGAAATACTGTTCAATGTACAAGTGAACAGCACTGCTGCCCTCTATAGAGTTTGCTGCCTGAATTACATGATTCAGGTTTGCATGATGGTAATTCAGGCAGCAAACTCTAGGGGGCAGCAGCATTGTACACTGCTATAGAAGATGTTTCTCTCACTCTCTTCCGATCTGCTGATTAGTTGCTTGACCAGAGAGCTACGAATGTGTGATTCCCACTCCTTGATTATTATTCACTGCTTTGCTGGCTGGCCCCACCTTCTCTGTATGTGCTGCCCTTTAAGAGAGCCATGACAGCTGGGCGCTCGCCAGTTAGCTGGGCGGAGCACCCGGGCTAATGGGGATTGGGGAGAACATGGTATTATGTATTTCACATTTACAATTTGTAGTGACCGTGGTCCTTTGACTAATGAACAAATGTAAGCTCTGAGCAGGACTACATGTACTAATCACATCATGTTGCAAGATAGGGTGACCATATTCCCTAAAAAAGAACGTAGACAATGGGAGCCCAAATGGTGCAGTATGTCACAAGAAGAGTGATGGAAAACAAAAAGGATTAGGGTTCTTACAAAGGAAAGTTGCACGAGGGGCGACCAACCGCTGAAAGCAGGTGGAGATCTATAAACAAGACTCCACTCGGGTGTCTGGCTGGAGCTGGATGCGGTCGCACTTCTGGGAAAAACAACAAAGATCTTATTGATGGCAAAGCCACTAGGTACCAATGTACACCCCTCCTATAGCAGGGGTGTATGTTGGTTCAGGTAATCTAGAATACAAAACTAAATAAACGTAAACTCATTCAGTGGTAACAAGCCCTTTAGGGCTCATTTACACTTGAGTTTTCAAAACGCCGGCAATTTTTGCCAGCGTTTTGCAGGCGTGATTTTCCGTGATTTCACGCGGAAAAATCACTGAACACTGTGGCGATTTTTGCCGCGATTGCGTTTAGTGCTTCTATAGCGCTGAAACGCGATCGCCGGGATGTTGCCTGAAAATGGTGCAAGCTACGCGTTTGCGTTTCACGTTTTTGGGCGATTTGCGGCGATTATCGCAAATCGCCCAAGTAAGAACGGCCCATAGGGTTTCATTACACTAGCGCTTTAAAAAGCGCTAGCGTTTGAGCGTTTTGCCGAAATTGCGGCAAAACGCTTTAGTGTGAATGGGCCAAGCTGTTTCCGCAATGCTGGTTTGCAGAATCCCTGATATAATGGGAAGTTCAGGCGCTGAACATCTGTCTTCATGACCTTGTATCTTACTATGACCTAAATGTCGTTTATATATAAATGTGTGTGTATATATAACTTTTTTTTTTTCTTTAGGATCAACAGTGCTTAAAAGTTTCCTGGGAGTTGAGACAAGTGCTGACGGTGGTGTTGGACATGTACACCAATGGACAGGGAAAAAGGGGTATGTTGGGCTGCAGTGGTTTGTTGATAAATAACACAAGTGGCCTCTCTTAGGGCCCGTTCACACTTATAATCGCAAATCGCCGGCGTTTTGCGGGAATGTTTTTCCCCACGATTAGCGCGGAAAAAATCACTGGACACTGCGACGGTTTTGGAGCGATCGCAATTAGCGTGCCTTGCACGCTAATCACAATCGCTAATCGCAGAACGCTCGTCGCCGGCAAACCGCTGCACACAGCGCGGTTGCGGTTATCGCTAACCGCAACCGTGAGAACACTGCCACTCGCTACATTGTGTAGCGGTTTTTGCAGAAACTGAGCGATTCTTGCTCAGGTGAGAACGGGCCCTAAGGCAAGCTGCCCTTTGCTTTCCTCTGACAAGTATGAGAATGTCTGTGCTGATTCTCCCCAGTGCTAGCCATTACTCATAGAAAAAGAATCTGTAGAAGGCAGTCACAGCTGGGGTCCCTAAACCTGGTTCTTTATTTAGAGCTCAGTGCAGGGACTAACTTGCATCTAAACTAGATGTCACCTTGTCTAAGGGCTTGTACACAGTGACAACAGTCGGGTGTCAGCACCTGATCCCTCGGGTGACATCGCTGAGCCCTGCTGAGCAGCACATGACATCCCACGGAGGAGCGGCACAAACAATGGGATCGTCGGGGGGGATAGATCTGTCCCGCCGACCACTTGTGGGTTGGGCTTCAAGGGTCGCTGATTGTTGGTTCAGGCGGTCGTTATCCGCCACCTCACTTGACTTAATGGTGCCCATGCACGGTACAATAAAAACGTTTGATTTTCCCATTTTATTTTATTTTTTACCAAAACGATCGAATTGAATAACAGTTGAAAAGAATCTTTTTTTTCGATCAAGAAAAATGAACGATTAGCCCGCTTTTTTTCAATAAAAATCCAATTGGACATGTTGGAAACATCTTTATATTCGATCTAATGGAATAATCTATCTAAATTATCTAATCGAAAAAAGCAAAAAATTGTACCATGTATGGGCACCATAAGTCAGACGTGTGTATGAGTCTTTAGTGCTGGGCTGTAAACAAAAGCCCTGTTTATTGAAACTTCTACCAACCCACGTCGCTCTAATGCCTGGTACACACCATGCACTTTCCCGTCAGATAAATGGGTCGAATAGATAATTTTTGACAGGTCTGATCTGATTTTCAGATTGCTTTTCTGATCAATTTTCCAAACACATCCATACAAAATTGATCAGAAAACAATTGAACACCAGATCAGACCTGTCAGAAATGATCTATTCAACTCGTCTATCTGATGGGAAATGGCATAGTGTGTACCAGACATAAGGGGAGAGATTTTTTTTTTCCCCCCTTCAAACCAACGTCCTCCGTGCCATGAGTCCCACCTATCTAGATAATTCAGATGCTGCATATGTAGCTTTGGATAAATAGAAGCATTGAAAATAGTGTGCAATGGTAATAGTAAAAAATCCTCAGTGCTTGTAGTGATCCTCAGACACCCAGTGCACAACGGCTGACAGGTGGCCGCCACCACTCAAGCCAATCAGAGTGGATCAGGTCAATAGTAATGCCAATTTATTAGTGACGTAGTAAAATATTACAAATGGTCCCAAAGCTGATAGTCATATCGTGGACCCTTGCAAACAGGACTCAGATGCATGTACAAGCCTCAAACAATCTTGCACATAAAGTGCTCAGTGCAGTGTAATGAAAGTCACAGTAACTTGCCCACTTCTCCACTCCCAAGATTGTTTGCTGGCTCTCCTAGCGTTTGTTTCTTATCGCGAGACACTTATGCTGGGAATACACCATACGTTTTTTCAGCAGTTAGATGGTTTGATCAGGGGCGTAACAATAGGGGCTGCAGAGGTTGCGACTGCATCGGGGCCCTTGAGTCAGAGGAGCCCCAAAGGGCCCTCCCTTAACTACAATATTAGCTCTTTATTGGCCCTGTGCTCATAATAACTTCTATAGATGCTTTAAATAGTAATAATCATTAACCTCCCTGGCGGTACGCAGTTTTAGAGGCTGCGTCCGTGGGAGGATTTTTTAAAATAAGTTGCGCTATATGCCTAAGATAGTGCTAGCTAATTATGTCCCCCAAGCCCCCCGACACCCAACTAAAATATCCCCCCCCCCCCTAATCGCTGCCGGCAATATTTACCCCTCCGCAATTCCTCCAGAGAGCCATAGCTTCACGATCCAACTTCACTCGTCGCTATGGCGATGATCGGACATCGCCGTCATGACGTCATGCGCAGTCCCGATCCTCCCCGTAGTGAAGCCTGGAGCTGATTGGGAGGCTGCGCCATTGCGGGATCCCTGGGGGTAAGTATTACGGCGGTGATCGGGCTTACCGCCAGGGAGGTTAACAAACTGTTCCCGATCCCCTTCTCGCACCTCTGACACTGTAGTTGTCCTTGGCAGATTTTGGTGCGCCGTATAAATTATGTAAAGAGTGCTTTGGGGGGGGGGGGGGGGGGGGGCGGTATTGTAAAACTTGCACCCGGGCCCACAGCTCCTTAGCTACGCTACTGGGTTTAATATACAATTTCTGACAGGTCTTGATCTTATTTTGGATCGTTTTTCTGATCGATTTCTCATAGAAGTGAATGGAAATAGATAAGGAAATCGATCAGAAAATCGAATCAGTAATCGATCAAATGGAAAATAGACTGAAAAAACGCAACGTGTGTCCTCAGCATTATGCTAGGTACACACCATAAAACTTTCTGGCAGATTTACCTGCCAAATCGATTATTTCCAACATGTCCCATCTGAATTTCGATCGATTTTCCAAACGTTTTACGGTCTATTTTCATTCCATTCTATCCAGATCAGACATGTTGGTAATAATCGATCTGGCAGGTAGCTCTACCAGAAAATTGTATGGTTGTACCTAGCATTATATTTGACTTGGTAGAAGCAGGAAGTTAACTTGCAAACCGCGTCATCCAAAGTGTTAGTTAACCATTTCTACCCATTAATTTGACATCTGTACATTGAGCAAAACCTTTATCTTACGTTTTTTGTTTTGCTTTTTTTTTTTTTTTTTTTCTTTTTTTCTTTTTAATGGTTTTTAAATACTTTATTTTCTAGGTACCCCTCCTCCCTTCACAATACGTTTTTAAATGAAACTGCAGTGAATATTTCTGTAGAGCAAGAAATCACTCCTTTCTTTTGTCTTCTAGACTGGTCTATATTTAAGATGTTTGCACGAACTGTAACAGAACCGTGTCCCCTCGCAACACAAAGCAAAATCTATGTAGACTCCTCTGGATATGATAAGGTGAGGCAAACTACGGCATTTATTCAATTTACTTTTCCTACTACGTTTTCTCCTGGGTGATATTTTCACACTTTATCAATAAAATGCTTTTTAACGAGAACCCGAGGTGGTTTTTACTAAAGCTAATAGGACACAGAGGCATGT
>NC_090657.1:64643308-64780808 GCF_040937935.1 Hyperolius riggenbachi
TATTCAATTCACTTTATCTTCCAACACAATCTGTGTTGTAATAGAGAACATTCACAAATACCTCTGAAAACATTTTTGGGCATTGTTAGTGTTTTGCTTTTCTATACTGGTTTAAAGTAAAATTCCCCTTTCATTAAATTCATTTTCATTAGATTTTCATTAGAGAGACCAGTGCAGGGTCAGACTGGGACACTAAGGGCCCACCAGAGAAATTTCAGCCTGGGGCCCACGCACCCCCTTATTTGGAGCTCGTAGACCCATGTACAGTGTAAATGACCGCAGATGTCAGTGCTATATAAATACATAGTCATTTGATAGGACATATCAATATGACGATGGTAGGGAATACGGTAGATTATGAGCTTCTCTGAGGGCAGTCCATGATTTAACTATGCAGGGGCTGCTCGGGGAAATGTTTTTGTGAGTGCAGCAGGGACTGGATTCACTAGTGTGGATACTGGCTATATGCACGAAGTGGGGCCATGCACTGGAACATGGGCGTGGTCATGATGGGTAGACCCAAATGTACATGAAATAAGCAACTGTGTTATGCACAGATGAACCCCCTTGTCTTTAAAGTGGACCTGAACTCCGATCTTCCTCTCTGGTCTAAAAGATGCACAACAGCATAATAAACTTTTAAAGAAAAAACATTTTGTTACAGCTGATACAAATTCTACAAAAAAATCTGCAGTGTTTCTACTTTCTGCTTTCTGGAATCGGACATATTAACATCCTGTGCTTTCAAATTGGCTTATCTGCATGGCAGTCAGCTGACACGGGTGCGATCAAATTACAATTTGTGATTAGACGCACATGAGGGGGGATTAGACAGGTTAAACTCTAGATACGTACAGGGTGCATTTCTCTGTGTTCCTTCTGTCCTGCTGCTGATTGCTCGCTTTCAATATATCCAATAATGTCAGAAACACCTGAACCTGCTAGCTGCATGCGGTTTCGGGGGCTATGCGCTCGTTACATTTGTCCTTTTTAAATAGAAAAGTAATGCCCTATATAATAATATAGAAGACATTAGACTATGACTATGGTACAATTAGATGGTGATCTCCTCTGAAGACAGTCAGTAACATGGCTGTACTCTGTAAAGTGCTGCAGAAGATGTCAGCACTATATAAATTCATAATAATTATAAGGCATGATATTAGACCACACGCGCGCTGTTGCTTTGACCCGCCTACGGCTGCGTGGCTGGCTGCCAGTGTGTAATAAGCTGGCACGTTCCGACGTTGTCATGTGATGCCCTGTTGCCATGGAGACGTGACACCGGATTCGGCGATGCGGTGAGTTTTAAGTCCCCTGTTTCTGGCCGCTTGCAACTCTGCAGGGAGGGAGGAGAGGAATTTAAGGAATGTGGGCTGCAGCATGCGGCCAAGTCCGCGTAAGTTTGCCCAGCCTGCATTAGACTATGACTATGGTAAGATTAGATGGTGATCACAGCCTCAGAGGAAGTGCTGTTTGAGCCTCAGAGGAAGTGCTGTTTGGCACAAGACCGCATCCATTTGCATTAATAACGTTTTGAAGCCGTGTCAGAGTTGTTTTCACAGAATAATAATATGCAGGACATTCGACTGACTATGGTAGGATGAGATTGTAGACAGTCAATGACATGACTATGTAATCTGTAACGTGCTGCAGAAGTGATACATATGTACATTGTGAGCTCCTCTCAGGACCGTTATTGACATTACCATATGCTGTGTAAAAGCTTCAGAAGAAATCGGCTCTGTTTTAAATACCCAATACCTATTATTATTATTATTAATACCTAATGATATAGTAGGACATGACTATGTCAGGTCAGATTGTGAGCTCCTCTCAGAGCAGTCAGTGATATAACTATACACTCTCTACAGTGCCAAAGAAGGTGTCAGTGCTACATGAATACATAATATGTCAAGGAATTAGATTGTGAGCTGCTAATGCTGGGAATACACAATGCAGTTATTTTGGGGGCAGGTTTGACATAATTTCCGACATGTCCGATCTTACTTTCGATATTTTATCGCTCAATTTCTCATAGAAGTGAATGGAAATAGATAAAACAGATAAGGGAATGGAGTTGAAAATCGATCGGATAGAAAATCGACCGTAAAAACAGCTCGTGTGTACCCAGCATAAGGGCCTGGAACCCACTGCAAAACGCAATCACTAATCGCAAGCGCTAGCATTTTGTATGAGCAGTTTGTAAGCAGTTTAATGAGCGTTTTAGGGAGCTGTTTTAAAAAGTGTATCAATTTGCCAGCGTTGTGTAGCGATTAGCGTTTTAAAGTCCGATTGGTCCTTTCAATTAATTTGTGACAATGTGCAGTAACGTCAAAGCGCTAGCAAAATCGCTCCGTGCAGGTTTTGTTGAGATTCGCCCAGCGCTTCTATACTTTACATTGAAGCGCAAATGCTCCTAAAATGCTGCATGTCCTGCTGCATTTAAGGAATCGCAAACGCTCCAGTGGAATTTGCCACATCCATTAACATTAGCTAAGCGATTTTGGAAACCGCTAGCGTTCTCAAGCGCTCGCTAAATGATTACCAAAGCGCTCTTGTGGGTTCCAGCCCTAAAGGACAGATGCACTGACTCACCCAGTGGAATGGATTCTTGCTCGCTGAAGAGCTTCCGGCTGTCTGGTTGACTTGTTGCAGAGCCCGTTGCTGACTTTTTTTTTTTTTTTAGTGCTGTTGAGAGATCAGTAATAGAGATTAGATTACATTTGAGTAGTCACATGCCTCCAGAAAAAACAATAGGTAGTCCCCTCCCATAGGTAGCCAAACGCGTTCCCCAGTATAGAGTCGTCTCCCCTCCTATAGGTAGCCAAAGGTGTCCTCCAGTATAGAAAGTAACCCCCCCCCTTAGGCAGCCAAAGGTATCTTTATAGGTAGCTTCTGAAATGTGTACTGCCTATTTTCTGTTACTGAAGTTATTTTATGATTTCTAATATCCCATGCATGATGTGTTCTGTGTTTCCTGTATGTAACTGAATTGTTTAACACTGGAATTTATGGTGTCCGTTTCCCTTTTTTTTCCCATGCAGGAACTTGATCTGTTTGAGGTGACTCCGCCCTCCCGCTCAGACATGCAGGTCTCAGTGCATGGAGATCAGAGAGTCTATACAGTGTATGACCTTCTAGAGCCTGGCTTCTTCAATTCTTCCCGAAACCTCAATGTGGCACTAAAGTGGAAGGGGGGCTTGCTGGATTCAGGTGAGTGGGGGGGGGGGGGGAGGCCAGTTGAGACATATTTCCCAATAAATTGTTAAAAGCCCTAATACAATAAATCGGTAAACAATAAAAACACAGATACTCGCCTAAAGAGCCTTCCTGCTCCTCTCTCGGTCCCTGTTCCAGCATTGTCCCCTCTGTTTGTTTAAATTTGCTGTCACTGGAGGCTTCAGAAGCACTCTTGTCTCCAAGTGCTCTGTACTGCGTTGGCATGAGTGGGCGCTCACACATGCGCATGATGGCGCTGCCTGTCTTTGGAAACACTCAGAAACATGAGTGCATTAACCACCCTGGCGTTCTGATTAAATCGCCAGGGTGGCTGCGGGAGGGTTTTTTTTAAATAAAAAAAAAACTATTTCATGCAGCCAACTGAAAGTTGGCTGCATGAAAGCCCACTAGAGGGCGCTCCGGAGGCGATCTTCCGATCGCCTCCGGCGCCCAGAATAAACAAGGAAGGCCGCAATGAGCGGCCTTCCTTGTTTTGCTTATATCGTCGCCATAGCGACGAGCGGAGTGACGTCATCGACGTCAGCCGACGTCGTGACGTCAGCCGCCTCCGATCCAGCCCTTAGCGCTGGCCGGAACTTTTTGTTCCGGCTACGCTGGGCTCAGGCGGCTGGGGGGACCCTCTTTCGCCGCTGCTCGCGGCGAATCGCCGCAGAGCGGCGGCGATCAGGCAGCACACGCGGCTGGCAAAGTGCCGGCTGCGTGTGCTGCTTTTTATTTCATTAAAATCGGCCCAGCAGGGCCTGAGCGGCAGCCGCTGGCGGTGTTGGACGAGCTGAGCTCGTCCAGACCGCTCAGCTGGTTAAAGGGCTCCCAGCCGCTGACTAAGTTGTTAATGACCAGTTGGTTGAAAACAGCTAGCGGGGGTGACAGCACTGGAACGCAGGGACTGTGAGAGGAGAGGATCCAAAGACTTCCCTCTCCTTAGGTGAGTATCAGACTTTTTTTTTTTTTTTTTTTTTTTTTTTTTTGTAATAACCTACTACAGTTTTACTTTAAGGCTGTTTTTTCTTCACTGGATGTGCGCACGTGCATTAATGAGGAAATTGGTACAAAACAGCTCTTTACTGCTCGCTTTTTGTGGCTTGAATGAGATGAGTAGTGAGAGCACAATGTTCCGTCGCAGGGCTCAGTTGCTATATGGCAGCACCACACTGCTGCTGCTAATGGTTTTTAAAAACCTGCGTCACTGTGAACTTGAATTACTTCTGGCGCTGCTGCGTTGTAGTGGATGTCAAGCGGTGACGCACTGCAGACTGTGTCAGATCAGATGCTTCTGGCACATTACTCTGCATTAAAGGGCAACTGAAGCGAGAGATGTCGAGGCTGCCATATTTATTTACTTTTAAGCAATACCCAGTAGCCTGGCTATCCTGCTGATCCTCTGCCTCTAATACTTTTAGCCATAGCCCCTGAACAAGCATGCAGCAGATCAGGCGTTTGGCATTATTGTAAGATCTGACAAGATTAGCTGCAGGCTTGTTTCTGGTGTGATTCAGACACTATTATAGCCAAATAGATCAGCAGGGCTGCCAGGCAATTGGTATTGTTTAAAATGAGATAAATATGACAGCCTCTATATCACGCTCACTTCAGTTCCCCTTTAAAGAGACACTGAAGCGAAATAAAATATATGATCTAATGAATTGGTTGTGTACTATGAATAATTACTAGAAGATTAGCAGCAAAAAAAAATTCTCATTTTTATTTTCAGGTATATAGTGTTTTTTCTAACATTGCATCATTCTGTAATATGTGCAGATTACACAACACTCAGCATTCAAAATGATTCTTTTAGCGCAGTCTGAACTAATGACCTCTCCTCTGGCAGAGAAAAAGTAAATAGTTCAATAACAGTTGAGATAATAAAAGTGAGATAACAGCCCTCTCCACGACTTTGAAAGGCGTAGAGCTTAAAGAGGAACTCCAGTGAAAATAATGTAATAAAAAAAGTGCTTCATTTTTACAATAATTATGTATACATGATTTAGTCAGTGTTTGCTCATTGTAAAATCTTTCCTCTCCCAGATTCACATTCTGACTTGTATTACATGGTGACATTGTTACTGTGGGCAGATTATGGAGCTGTTTCTAGCTGGTCTGGCTTTAACAGACAGCTATTTCCTGTCTGAACATTGTTACATTGTGACAGTTTGCCCAGAGTACCGTACGGTACCAGAGCCTCTTGTGGGAGGGGTTTCAGCACAAAATCAGTCATACAGCGCCCCCTGATGGTCTGTTTGTTAAAATCATTATTTTTCTCATGTAAAAGTGGGTATCAGCTACTGATTGGGATAAAGTTCAATTCTTGGTCGGAGTTTCTCTTTAATGGCTTGTTTGCATAGAGATAACTGGAGTTTCTTAACTCTTCCTGTACTGGAAACAATTAGACTGATGTATCTGATCTTAATGTTTTATTTCTTAGCTGTGCTACACATACAAATCATAATATCATAATTTTTTTTTCGCTTCAGTGTCTCTTTAACCACTTGATGACCCACCCTTTACCCCCCCTTAAGGACCAGCGCTGTTTTTAGTGATCTGTGCTGGGTGGGCTCTGCAGCCCCCAGCACAGATCAGGGTGCAGGCAGAGCGACCAGATCGCCCCCCTATGGGGATGATGTGCAGGGGGGTCTGATCGCTCCTGCCTGC
This sequence comes from Hyperolius riggenbachi, assembly GCF_040937935.1. Taxonomy (NCBI): domain Eukaryota; kingdom Metazoa; phylum Chordata; class Amphibia; order Anura; family Hyperoliidae; genus Hyperolius; species Hyperolius riggenbachi. The sequence continues at coordinate 64,649,201 of NC_090657.1, forward strand.
CTGAGGTTTGCGGGGGGCACCTCAAAGCCCCCTCCGCAGCAAAATTCCCCCCCTCCCTCTCCTACTTGTCATCCCCGGTGATCCGGGCTGCACAGGACGCTATCCGTCCTGGGCAGCCAGTGACAGGACGTCCCCTTTCACATGGCGGCGATCCCCGGCCGCTGATTGGTCGGGGATTGCCGATCTGCCTTACGGCGCTGCTGCGCAGCAACGCCGTACAATGTAAACAAAGGAGACATATGTCTCCTACGTTTACATTTAGTCTGCGATCCGCAATCAGCGGGTCGCAGGCTATTCACCGAGACCCGCTCCGTGATCTGACAGGAGGCCTTTTCTGATTAACCACCCTGGCGTTCTATTGAGATCGCCAGGGTGGCTGCGGGAGGGTTTTTTTTTTAATTAAAAAAAAACTATTTCATGCAGCCAACTGAAAGTTGGCTGCATGAAAGCCCACTAGAGGGCGCTCCGGAGGCGTTCTTCCGATCGCCTCCGGCAAGCATAAGTAACAAGGAAGGCTGCAATGAGCAGCCTTCCTTGTTTGGCTTTCCTCGCCATGGCGACGAGCGGAGTGACGTCATGGACGTCAGCCGACGTCTTGACGTCAGCCGCCTCCGATCCAGCCCTTAGCGCTGGCCGGAACTATTTGTTCCGGCTGCGCAGGGCTCGGGCGGCTGGGGGGACCCTCTTTCGCCGCTGCTCGCGGCGGATCGCCGCAGAGCGGCGGCGATCAGGCAGCACACGCGGCTGGCAAAGTGCTGGCTGCGTGTGCTGCTTTTTATTTGAACAAACTCGGCCCAGCAGGGCCTGAGCGGCACCCTCTGGCGGTAATGGACGAGCTGAGCTCGTCCATACCGCTAAGGTGGTTAATTAGGGAGGCACCTGGCGACGCAGATCTGCGTCGCTGGTCCTCCAGCTACCACTTTGCCGCCGCACGATATGAGTGTGTGGTCGGCAAGTGGTTAACTCTACAAGGCTCCATAGACTTGCATTGCATTTGCGGCACCTTGTGGTAAGAAAGGATAACGCAGGTTAACAATGCCAGTGTGCAAAGGGCCTTAAAGAGAACCCGAGGTGGGATTTAATGATGTTAGTGGGGCACAGAGGCTGGTTGTGCACACTAAGACCAGCCTCCGTTGCCCCATGGTGTGCCTCCATGTCCTCCCTGCGCACCGCTATACCCCCCCCCCCCCCCCCCGCAGCGCCGCTCCTCTGCCTCCTCCGCATCGGCACTACCCGCCCGCGTCACTTCCCTCCTATCAGCGGGAGGGAAGGGACACAAGCGGGTAGCGCCGATGCGGGGGAGCGGCGCTGACAGACAGCGCTTATGTAAACATTGTGCTGGCGACACGCTGCGTGTCGCCAGCACTGCGGGGGTATAGCGGCGCGCAGGGGGACATGGAGGCACACCATGGGGCAACAGAGGCTGGTGTTAGTGTGCACAACCAGCCTCTATGCCCCAGTAACATAATTAAACCCCACCTCGGGTTCTCTTTAACCTCCTCAGCGGTATGGACGAATATATCCGTCCATCACCGCCGGAGGTCGCCGCTCAGGCCCTGCTGGGCCGATTTTTGTGAAATAAAAAGCAGCACACGCAGCCGGCACTTTGCCAGCCGCGTGTGCTGCCTGATCGCCGCCGCTCTGCGGCGATCCACCGCGAGCAGCGGCGAAAGAGGGTCCCCCCAGCCGCCCGAGCCCTGCGCAGCCGGAACAAAAGTTCCGGCCAGCGCTAAGGGCTGGATCGGAGGCGGGTGACGTCAGGACGTTGGCTGACGTCCATGACGTCACTCCGCTCGTCGCTATGGCGACGATGTAAGCAAAACAAGGAAGGCTGCTAATTGTGGCCTTCCTTGTTTATTCTGGTCGCCGGAGGCGATCAGAATGACGCTTCCGGAGCGCCCTCTAGTGGGCTTTCATGCAGCCAACTTTCAGTTGGCTGCATGAAACAGTTTTTTTTTAATTAAAAAAAAACCCTCCTGCAGCCGCCCTGGCGATCTTAATAGAACGCCAGGGAGGTTAAGGTTACTTGACCCAAGGCAAAGCCAACTCAGCTAAGCACAGAGGTATGTTCATGCTGAATCCTCATTCCTCTGTGCACTTTCTGTACCTCTCCTCATTCCCCCCCACCCCCTTATTTCCTGTTATCACTCCTTGAAAAATTTGATTTGCAGACTTGCTGCGATTTTCCTCCTATCACCCTGCCATTTCCTTCCTCTTAAGAGGATTAAAGGGGAACTGAAGTAAGAGGCATATGGAGGCTGCCATATTTATTTCCTTTTACTCAATACCAGTTGTCTGGCAGCCCTGCTGGTCTATTTCTCTGCAGTAGTATCTGAATAACACCAGAAACAAGCATGCAGCTAGTCTTGTCAGATCTGACTTTAAAGTCAGAAACACCTCTTTCAGGCAGAGAAAGGAAAAAAAGGAACAATGCATAGTTATTTGTGTGCTAGGCACTGTACATACACATGTCTATCTCATTATGTCACATTTCAGTTCGGGTATCCTTTAAGAATGATGATTTTTTTTTTCCCAAATGTTTTTGGTTATGCTTGCTAGTATCCATGGCAACAGTACATTGTTTGGGAAACCTACCAGAAATTCTCATTTCTCTGCTTGAATGTTTACCATAGGAAATAAGGTTGTTTTATGAGTTGTTTTGAAGTTTATTGCCACCCCACTCCTCGCCGTTCTAGCACTGGAGCCCCTAGAAGCTCAGAGATGGAGCTCGGCTGCGCTGCACAGACCTGCACAGTTGTCTTTTTCTGCCGAGCCTGAGAGCCGGCTCCATGCTACTGCACAGGAGTGAGCTGTCATGCATCTGCGTAATGCGGTCGCACCCATTTGTGTACGGCAGTGCAGCTGCAAAATTCTGAGGGTCTCAGCACTGGTTTGGTTTGGTGGTCAGGAGGAGGATGTGGGAATCCTCTGGAGATTCCAGAGGTGGAAATTCCCTCTACTGAGGTGAGTATCTAATGTTATGACCTGTGGATCTCACTGGTTTACTTTAGGCAGATTACAAGCAAGGGAATAAATGAATAAGGAAGCGAGCGGCGCTTGCGTAATGGCTGTCAGGCCGCCACACTATTGCTGTGTCGGTTTGCCTGTGGGATGAAAAAGTGGATTTAGCTTTGCAACATATCTGGTGCCCGGCTTTTCTCCTCTTTACAAGTACTGTACTGGACTGTTTGTTCTATCCGGACGCACAGTAAAGATGGCCACTAATGATCCAATTTCTATAGAAAAATCGTTCGAGCGATCAGATAATTCTGATTGGAAGTAAAATCGTTCACTACACCATCAACGAACCAATCTTTGCTTCCTACCTATCACCACCAACAAGAAAATCCAAATTTTGGTTAGACAAAAATCTAAAGGGACGACTAATTTTATAATCGTTCGTTAACAATTGTGCCCATCATCGGCTTTTTTTTTTATACAACCAAACGCCATTGATGGGCACAATAGTTTACGAACGATTATAAAATTAGTCGTCCCTTTAGATTTTTGTCTAACCAAAATTTGGATTTTCTTGTTGGTGGTGATACGTAGGAAGCAAAGATTGGTTCGTTGATGGTGTAGTGAACGATTTTACTTCCGATCAGAATTTCTGATCGCTCAAACAATTTTTCGCTAGAGGTTGGACTGTTAGTGGCCACCTGAACCACTTTATCCACCACTACAGTATATCTATGCCCTCTGTGACTTCATCTAAGCCACGAGTCAGTAGATATAAGACTTGTAGCAGAAGCAGTGCTGTGCAGTATTGGGCTTGCTCCTGTGCACATTTCTGGCACTATCTGATGCACTAATTGGGGAACGGGAATATATGTTTCCTGAGCTAATGAGATTGATTTTTACCATTAAAAATACTTTTATCTTCTCAGTTCATAGTGAAAAATAATGTAGCATTATTTCAGAATCAAATATCTTCACCCTAAATTGTGACCGGAACATAATCTAAGTTTTTTGTGATGAGCGGTAAGAATAGCCAAACAAAATTTGTATTTTTAATCTACAGTAGCACTTTTTATTTTTAAACTGGAATTGGTAAAACTGAGAAATGGTTTTTCTATTTTTATCTTTGTTTTCCCATTAAAATTCATAGAACACTAAAATTTCATACAATGAAAGCCTAGTTTGTCTTGAAGAAAACAATATACATTTCATTTCTGTGTCATTAGTATGGATATACCGTAGTTCTTTCTGATTAAATAAGGACATGGCTAAACTGTAAAAACTGCTCTGGTCAATAAGTGGGAAACAATGTCTGGAGGCGAAGTGGTTAAGTTATCCAAATCCCCTGAGGTAGCCTGGATGCATCTAGTGCCGATCTTTTACCTTTCATGAAATTCTTCCTTGGTGTTTACTTCTATGATTTTTTTTGTTTTCCTTTGACAGGACCGCCACGCCAGCCGGTCTTCCATGCCGAGCGCTATGTGAGCGGTTACGGCCTTCAAACTGGCGTGATCAACACCATGCTGTACAACAACCACGCATACCGAGCCTTCCCTGTTATGCTACTGGAGACTGTGCCTTGGTACCTCCGGCTGTACGTCCACACACTGACCATCGTCACCAAGGGCAAGGAGAACAAGCCCAGTGAGTGCTCACTGCTGTACCTACTGCTGCATCTCTGCGGCCTGAGTCTAGAGGTGCATACACACATATCCAATGTTCATTGGCCAATCGTTGACCAATTTAACCACCGCCATTAAGTATGAGGGCCAACAGACTTTGAACAGTATGAACAGATTGTGTAGGTAAGCTCTCATACTACATGGAAGTGGTAAAATATTCCAGTAATTGGCCAATCAAAATTGGATATGTGAACCTGAGACAGTCACTAACCGTTAATACTTACCTGGGGCTTTCTCCAGCCCCGTGAGCACCGTGGCCTCCCTCGCCGTCCTCCTCTGCCCCTCCATTATGTCGCTATGACTCCTGGTAATATGGGCAGCCGGTTTGGCCGCACCCACACCCCTCATCGTGCTAGTCACCTGGAGCGTTCTGCGCCTGCATGCGGATGGAAGCGTGTGCGCGGCCAAGCTGCGCATGGACAGAAGCCCACGGCTGGCGGTGACTGACCAGATTACCAGGAGTCGTTTCACCAGAACGGAAGGGCTGAAGAGGACGGCGAGGGAGGCCTTGGTGCTAATGGGGCGGGACGAAACCTGGTAAGTATAAATAAACGCCAGTGCACCATCTCTGGTACATTAAGGATCATTAGTAGGTGGATCAGTTGCTGTTTATTGAATATTTTTACTCTGTGGTGGTCCTTTCATATAACCCTATCTGTGAGAGATCTCCCACCTGTGTTATTTATTGCAGCTTAGAGAGCTGAATGTGCTTGCTACTGGATTGGCACCTGTTCATCTTGTGAACATTCTGCCACTTGGTTGCTGTGAAAGGTTTTTGTTTTTTGTTTTTTTACCTTATTTTTTAGGGTAGACCGTTACCTTTTCTCTCAATATACCCACCTACCTAGCCTAACCTCACCTCCTGCTTATAATAAGCTTTTAGCCTTTCCTCTTTGCAGTGCCTAAGCTTACTCCTTGCAACATCCCTAACTTTGAACTCTTGCTGCTGCAGGGCCCAACGCTAACCCCAATCCCTGTGCTATCTCTGACTTTAATCACCTGCTGCTGTGATGCCTAACGCTAACCCTACTCCCTAAACTCACTTTAACCTCCTGCAGTACCTAACCCTAAGGGTCCTTTCACACTATGCACATTGCAAAAAGATCGCAACTATGGTGAAATGCTGCATGGCCCCTTACACGTGTGATGCGACTATGACAGTGAAGTATACTTTCATTGTACTCCATGCTTCACTGTAATGTAAACATGCACGTTGGCTGATAAAACACCCAGCATGCTCTGCGTTACACCGACGGTACCCACCGCACCTGATTTCAACATAGCATAGAAATATCATTGTATCACATTGGGATGCGATATTGTGCTTTGTGATGGAATGCAATGGATTCCGTGTAAAAAGGACCCTAACTTTATTCCCTGCGCTATGCCTAATTTTTACCTCCTGCAGTACCTAAGTGTAACCCTACTCCATGCGTTATCCCTAACTTTAACCTCCTGCTCCTGCAGTGTCGGACATTACTCCCTGCACTATCCTGCTGTGCCTAACCCTATCCTTCAATGTCTTCCTTGTATCTATCCCCAATAGCCTTCTTTGCACTTTGCACATAACCTACTATGCTTAACCCTAACTCCACTCTTTAAACAATGCTTACACCTAACCTATATCCCAATCTATTGTTAACCTCATCCTCATTAACTCTGTCCTCCTTAATAGTAAGCACCTACCTGTAACCTCCTAAACCAGCCAGAATTGCAATACACTTGTACTGGAAGGCTCTACATTGATAATTAAGCACATTTGCCTACTGGTGCCCCTGTCCTAATGATTTTTCCAAAGAAGAGCCCCACTTTGCTTAGTGTGTCCATTACAAGGTTGTATGCTGAGGTCGGCCCCAGGTAGAAGTCGTTCATTATCAAGTGCATTTCCTCCTCACAGGCCAATATTGCATATAGACTCCTCTCACTCTTCTTCTACCCCCAGGTTACATTCACTATGTGCCAGCAAAGGATAGGCAGCGGCCACACCTCCTGGAGATGCTGATTCAGCTGCCGCCCAACTCCGTCACCAAGATTAGTATCCAGTTTGAGAGGGCACTGCTGAAGTGGACAGAGTACCCTCCAGACCCCAACCATGGCTTCTACATCAGGTAACGTAACTACATGGGCAGTGAGGAGTTAGAAGAGAGGATTTTGTTGTATGTTATGCGAGACCGTTGGTCTTGACTTCATCATGCACTCGCCTTGCATTGACCTATGAGACTAATAAGCGATCCTGCAGTTCTCTCCTAGCTGTATAATGGACTGCTGGGTGACAGAAATTTGCAAGCACTGTATACCTGTATTGTGTAAGTTTTAGGCTGATGTAATAAGCGTGTTGGCCGGTTTTCTGTTGTTGGCCAACCACCATTCAATCCTTGAGTACTGCCATAATAACGATTGATACATATAAGCATGTGGTTAAGCTCGGAGGTTGGATACCACAGGCCGCTATTCAATTTCAATTAGATTTTCAATTTGAGGTTAATTAAAACCCATCAGCGTATTTGTCTATGTACTGCTTAATGCAATACAGAGCAGCTGATCAATGTATAATCGCATTTCTGATATATATTTTATCTTTACTTCTAGTCAAACTGAAAAAATCTGTGTAATTAGTTTTCAGTCATTAAAATCAAATGTGCCTGAAACGGATTGTTGGCAGTTTGTTTGCATCTGTTTTAGTGAACTTGTTTCTCTATTGTAGTCCATCTGTACTGAGTGTCCTGATTCCCAGCGTGACAAGTGTGAAATCAGATGAGCTGGAGGAAAGCCCACTCTTTTCCACACTGTAAGTTGTCGTTTTTCTTTGCCGCTACTTTCTTGATATAGTATAATTATTATTTTTTTATTACTTATATACTGCCAACATCTACTGTAGTACTGTACAAAACAAATACACTGTACATGAGAAGTTTGAGATACTGTACTTGTATTGCAGGATGTCATGATCATACAAATACATGCATAGTTAATACATGTTTTGAGATATCACTAGAATCGGTACACGTATGATAAATTACAACAAAATGAGAAACCATAGGAGGAGGTCCCTGCCGTAGCAAGCTTACAATGAAGAGGAAGCCCTATAATAGCCCTAAGGGTTCATTCACACTAGAAATCGCTAAATGCAAACGCCTAGTGATTTTCTGGCGTTTTTCAGCAGTTTTTCGTTGTGATTTCCCAGCGATTTATTTATTTATTTGCACTGTATAGAAAGCGTTTTTCCAGCGATTAGCGTTTTGCGATTTCTAGTTCAATTATCCTTTTGTGGGTAATCTGCAAGGTTGGCTGGGTAAAATCGCTGGGAAAACAGGCCAGCGATTTCTGAGCGATTTTCCAGCATTCCTATACTGAACATTGAAACACTAATCGCTCAGAAAACACTGCAGGCAATGAGTTTGTGTTTCAGCAAATCGCTTAGATGTGAACACTTCCATATACTTCCATTGTACATGCGTTTTTCAAACCGCTAGCGATTTTCAGCGATACTGAAATCGCTCTGTAAACGCACAAGTGTGAATGGGCCGTTAAGCCTAACTAACAACAAAAAAACTCTTACAGCCCTCATGCCAGGTGCTAGTAAGAGTGCATAGATTCCAATTGGTAAACTGAATACCTGTTTCATGTGTAAAATGTGCTTGCCCACAGCAGGATGCTTCATCTGAACTTGCTGTAGGTTGGGGTGGTGGGATCAATAAGATTTGACATTGAAGTTAGAAAGGACAATGGGTATCTCACTGATCATCCCTAGCAGGAATGATGGGAAAATCTGCTTGTCCTGGTGTAGGCACAGGACGTCTGCAGGGAGCCAGTAGAAGCCCCAGGTAAGTTCAATTTTTTTTCTGTCTCATTTAGGATTCCCTTTTAACAAATATAATTTCAGACGTTTATTTTGGAGCAGTGGAGATGTGTGGGAGACGATACCTCTTGTCTCATGTCTCCACATTCTACTTCTTCACCTGTGTTTCTCTAAACTGTAGATTTAAAGGGACACTGTAGGGGTGTCGGGGGAAAATGAGTTGAACTTACCCGGGGCTTCTAATGGTCCCCCACAGACAGCCTGTGCAGCCACTCACCGATGCTCCGCTCCCGCCTCCGGTTCACTTCTGGAATTGCAGACTTTAAAGTCTGAAAACCACTGCGGCTGCGTTGCCGTGTCCTCAATCCCGCTGATGTCAACAGGAGCATACTGCGCAGGCCCAGTATGGTCTGTGTCTGCGCAGTACGCTCCTGGTGACATCAGCGGGATTGAGGACATGGCAACGCAGGCGCAGTGGTTTTCAGACTTTAAAGTCTGAAATTCCAGAAGTGAACCGGAGGCGGGGCCAGAGCATCAGTGAGTGGCTGCACAGGCACAGGATGTCTGTGGGGGACCATTAGAAGCCCCGGGTAAGTTCAACTCATTTTCCTCCCATACTACAGTATCCCTTTAATTCAAACTAACCGGCTATTCTGACAAATGTTTTTTTAGACTTGTATAATTTGTTAAATGAGGATGCTCTGTACTTTGGAACCTAAATATTTTTTTGTCAATCTGGCAGATTTCCATCATCGGACGGCTCCAGCTACTTTATAAGATTATACACGGAACCCCTCTTGGTGAATCTACCGACCCCTGATTTCAGTATGCCTTACAACGTCATCTGCCTGACCTGCACTGTGGTGGCTGTGGGCTACGGCTCCTTCTACAACCTTCTGACCAGGACCTTCCAAGTGGAGGACAACAAGCAGAGGGGACTGGCCAGGAGCATTGCTAATCTGATCCGCAGGCTGCGCGGTGTGCCGCCATTGTGATTATACTCTGGTCCTGCAGAGGACTTGCTCTGCTCTCATCCTGTGGATTTAGGAGCTGCTGAGGATTGTATTTGGATCGTCTGTTCTTTAAAACCGTGACTGTTTCAGCAATGGACCTGCTGATTGGCTGTGAGAAACTGAAGTTTTTGTCAGGGCCTGTTTCCACTAGCTACAGATTTGCAGCGTTACCCTGCATGTGAGAGGCACAGGGAAACGCTGCCTATGTGTAACATGGCTTGCCTTCTAGACCACTCTTCAGTGTGAACCTGGACGGCATGCTGCAGGTTTATGCAGCACGCAGCTGAATCCTAAGCCGTGCATAGCACAGCTTAGCGATTCAGGCTGCGCTACGCAGCAGAATGGGAGCCTTTGCCAAATCAGAAACCCTCGCGGCTCCCGGTGGAAAAAACCTTACACCTTGGAAACTTCTCGATCAGGTTTGTGGAGTCAATACAAAAATCAGACTCTTAAGTTTATAAAACCTCCAGGTACCAAAAATTCCTCCTACTCCAACTTCTCAACTCCGACACCTAAAGGTGGCTACTAACAATCCAATCTCTAGCAAAAAATCGTTTGAGCGATCAGATATTCTGATTGGAAGTGAAATTGTTCACTACACCATCAACGAACGAATCTTTGCTTCCTATCCATCACAACCAACGAGAAAATCCAAAATTGTGGTTGATGAAAATCAATGGAGATTATTTACAACCAATCCAATCAGAATTGCTGATCACTTGAACAATTTTTTGCTAGAAATTGGACAGTTAGTTAGTAGCAACCTTTAGTCTAATACTTAACAGGGCTGTGGAGTCAGTACAAGAATCATCTGATTTAGACTCCTCAGTTTATGAAACCATTGACTCCGATTCAGAGTCTGATTTCATAAACTGAGGAGTCGGAGTCAGATGATTTTTGTACTGACCCCACACCCCTGTTAAATGTTAGACTAAGGTGTCAGCGTTGAAAAGTTAGAATAGAAGCAATTTTGTGTGCCTGGAGTCGGAATCTGACTCAACTCCGACTCCACAGCCCTGTTCTTGATCGTGTTACTGCTCGACACCCTGTTCATAGGTCTGATTAAAGTGATGATAAACTGATAAGAGGAATGATTGTATCTATATTCCCACTCCTAAATGGGTCTTTACCTGAAATCCATAGTCCTATTTCAAGTTTAAAGGCTAAAACACTACATTTTAAAGTTTTGCCTGACTCAGGTGAATTAGTTCAGTTTGTTTGTTTTTTAGTGTTTATTTAGCACCCATGCAGACAAATCTTGAACTTTTTATATGCTCCTTATTCATAAAAGTATTTATCAGCTGCACAGGAGTTTTAGGATCTCTAATAAGTAATCCGTGAGTGCTATGTTATAGTCTATTTGCTTAATTGCAGAGAAACTGTTATTAAGAGCCACGGTTTCTTAACCCCTCCAGTGACCGAAAAGGAAGACTGTCTCTAGTTTCTAAGTAGCAGTGGGACTATACATACACCTGTTTATCTCCTAATGTTACTTGTCACGTCAGTGTCCCTTTAACCCCATAATGTCCTTCAATCAGGCAACATAAGCTGTTTTACATAACAAGCACAGTGTACATATCTTTAGTGATTGCTGACATAAGGTCACCTGAAACAGTCACAGGTCTACAGGGTGCATTATTTCCAGTGACCATAGTAGTCATGCTTGTGCAGGTAGTAGCGTGATGAAGAGGTCTGCTGCGTGGCACATATTCAGTGTTTCCACCATTTGTCTTGCCGTTCCACCAACACAGTGCTGGGGATAGGCCAGAGATAGAAAAGTCCCACTGCTGATACACTAATGACTCCACCTGCATATATGTGACGCAGCCTACAATGCATGCATTACTATGGGGGGGGACATGGAGACAGATGCATTGTTGGGGGACATGGAGACAGGCATGAGGCACACTGCACTGATTGTTGGACAGTTTTTCTTCAGCTAGAATACTGGTTATACATGGGAGATAAGTATTTGGAAAATGAAAGATCTAAAGCGAATATTACCACCTCCATGTAGTATGAGTGCATACCTACACTGTCTATTCTATGAAGCTGAACTCTCCATCAGATACAAATCTTTGCAAACTGAGGAATTAATCGGTCGCATTGGTTTTTCAGGGAGGTTTGAGAGACCGATCTTTCTACAGATGCTGTACACTTGCAAAAGATCAGTTCCTGCAAAATGCTTTCATAGTCTATTTACTTCCTTCTTTTCCACGCATGCGCTGTGCACTCAAAAGTTAGACACAAATGAGAGGGAATTAGACTGCCTAAACTCTCTAAATATATACAGGGTGCATTTCTGTTTGTTTTCCTTCTGTCCTGTGCAAGAGTTCAGGTCCACTTTAAGACTTGGTGTTTTTATTTTTTTTGTTAAATCAATTGCACTGATTTATATAAATATTTATTTTGCCTCTCTTTTTTATTTAATTCCTTTTTGTCCCTTTTTCATTTTGATGCCGCCATCTCGTTTAGTAAAGGATGAACAACTCTTTAAATAAAAATGGTCTTGTCTACAGGCCAAACACCTGAGCCAACAAAACGGAGTCCTGAGTAATCCTCACTGTGACAAATGCCCTTATTTAGTGGTTTAAAGGGTAACTCTACCTTTAACCTCCCTGGCGGTCAATTTAAACCGCCATGGGGCAGCAAAACCTTTTTTTTTATTTTTTTTTTTAAATGATGTAGCTAGCCTAGCGGCATCCCCCCACCCCCTCCGGCGATCAGAGCAAGCAGGAAATCCCATTCAGAATGGGATTTCCTGCTTGGCTTTCCCCGTCACCACGGCGACTATTGTGATGACGTCATCGACGCCGTGATGTCATCGGGAATCCCGATCTACCCCTCAGCGCTGCCTGCCACTGGGGAGGGGGGGCGCGGCAGGTAGCGGCGAATTAGCGCAGAGCGGTGGCGATCGCATAGTACATGCAGCTAGCAAAGTGCTTTTCTCCCAAACGCAAACTCGGTTCCTGCAGCATTTTTGCAGATTTCTGAGGCGATTCAGCCTCAATGTTAAGTATTGGAAAGTAGAAAATTGCTCTGAAAAGCACTGGATCAGAGCGATTTACCAAGCCTTTTTGTTACAGAAGCTGTTCAGTTACAGCTCTACTGTAACAAAATATAAAAAAGCTACACCAATACGCTCCAAAAATCGCTAGGCATGCTTAGAGAATCGCTAGGCACGTGCCTAGAATCGCTTTAAAAAAAAAATCACTTCGAAAAGTGTTTGCGATTACGCTAGTGCTTTTTGGTGTGCACTGGGCCATAGTTTAATTTGCTCAGGCTGGTGACAGATGTACAGAACACTTGTTTTTTTTTGTTTGTTTTTCTTCTCCCTTTTTAGAACAGTCTTTAAAAACATTCAAATTCATGACTTGGGTTTACTTATGGTTTTCTAAATAAAATATTTAAACATTGCTTGAAGTCTTTCCTGTGAATTAAATTACGTTCTTTTGTTTTGTATTCTCTACCATATAAAACAAAACTGTGAATAAAAAAAAGATATGTTACTTGAATTCCATTTTTAAGCAGATGTCTAAGTGAGCGGTCATTGCCTGCCCCCTTTATACACTTCCATGAAGAGAAGTGTATAAACTAGAGCAGGTTTCTCAATTCAGGCTGGTTTCACACTAACTGATAGTATCCGAGCGTTGCGGGGCAATGAATGCATCGCACCCCATGGCTAAAAATAGCCATTGGGGATTTCTGCAGCAATGCAGAGTAATCACCCTTCTGGGTGCAAGCCAAGCAGGAAGTGAGACTCTCAAGCGCTCACTTCCTGTGGCCATAAATGTAATTGCGCTGAAGTATATTGGAAAAAATATGCTTGCACACCGTAATGCCGTAAAAATAGAAAAAGCTGCATCGCCATAGACTTGCATGACTTCTGGTTTGCTGCACGTAGCCAGGCATGTTGCCCAGCAGCGAATCGGGCACTTTTGGTGAAGTGAATCACACCACGCAAGGTCTAAAAAGCCCCATAGACTTTCATTGGGAAGGAGGCTGTGCGTGGTGGTGAGGCTTGCAACGCGACCAATAGGACACATGCAAGCTATTAGGACGCGCACTTATGGGTAAATAACTCCTCCATTCCCTACCGCATACCTGAGCTAACTAAAGCTCATTAAATCACAAATTCGAGTGCTTAAGCACTCGTTATTACTCGTGAGAGCATCCCTGGTAAGCAGTACAAATTTGACAGGTTTTGGATAACCCATCTCCCGATGTGGGGATTGTCTGTGTTACCTTTTATTCTTTAAAAAAAAAAAAAAATATAGCACTCACAAGAAAGTATCAATACGAAGATTCCAACCAGCCTCCCTACTCGTCTGCAGACTGTTTTGGCAGTTGGACTGAGCAACACTCATTCAGTAAGTGCTTATAAAAAGAAGAAAACCCTGAGAATCCCCTATGACAGGTTTTGGACTAGCCCATCTCCTTATAGAGTTAAACTACCTATTTTATAACAACATAGGAAAAAATGTATAGTACATTTTATTCGTATGGATTACAGTTTTTCTCGATAGTGGCCCTTTCAATGGAATCTGAAGCAAGAGGTATATGGAGGCTTCCATAATTTTTCTTTTTACAATACCATTTGCCTGGCTGTCCAGCTGATCCTCTGCCTCTAATAGTTTTAGCTATAGACCTTGAACAAGCATGCAGACAAGATGTTTCTGACCAAAATCTGGCAAGATTAATCACGTTTGTTTCAGGTGTGTGATCCAGAAACTGCTGCAGCCAATGAGATCATCAGGACTCCCAGGCAACTGGTGTTTAAAAGGATATCAATATGGCAGCCTCCATATACACCTTCCTTCAGTTTGCATTTATCATCAGCCCTGGGGAGAAGGGAGTGAATCGGAGAAAACTTGGAATTACAGTAGAAGACCCTTATTCAAGGTGATTTTTTTTTCACACTTTTTCCAAAAAATGCCTTTCAAGCCACCAGCAAGCAAGGAAATGTTCAGAAATTTTTTTGACATTACTTTTTAAGTTTTTACTTTTTGGTACTTATTCAGAGCTGAATTTATTTTATATAACAGAAGGAGAAAACTTATGCTGCGTACACACTTGCGATAACGATCGTTCGTAAACACCAATTAACGATCGCTCGTCCGACAATTGCATAAAGTTCTTTCCGTCGCGATCAGAAGCGATCGTTAAGGAGAGCGAGGAAAGTGCAATCATTGCACGAGCGAATTTTCCAACAAATTGGATCCTATCGTGCGATCATCGCTGTTAAAGAAGGTGTGTACAGAAATCATGCGAGAACGATCGTTACAGAATGTAGTGCGCAACTGCGCATATAGCTGGAACCTACGTATTTCCGGTGTATTGTGTTTGGTAACGATCCTTCTGTGAGAATTTTGAAAAAAAAACATCAAACTTGCTGTTAATCCAAATGTTTTGTAAAACATTAATTACGTCATATCCGTGTGCGCACGCAACCATTCTTCACTGATCGTTCGTTTCTGCAATAACAATCGCTGCGCTACATTCTCAGTTGCCTAATTTACATTTACTGCTCTGCTCGTCCAACTATCGTTCGTCGTGGAACTATCGTTCCTAACGAACGATCGTTATCGCAGGTGTGTACGTACCATTAGGAGAGAAGGGTAATTGCATAAGAGCCCTTATTCAATTCACCCTTTCTCCTGAGTTTTCTCTTAGACCATTTTTCATCTTCTATTTTAAATAACTTTCCAGCCCTTTTCAACTGAAAAAGTATTGAAACGTAGGTGAAAAAGTATTGTCAAAATTATTTTGAGTATGTTCTTGCTTTCTGGAGGCTTAAAATGCATTTTTTTTCGGAAGTTTAAAAAAAATCACCAAAGAAAAAACTGAGGCTAGGTGCACACTTAGCAGAAACGCTAGCCTTGCGGAAAACGCTGGGTATTAGCCACTAATGCAAGTCTATGGGCTGCAGTAAAACGCATTTTTAAAAACGCTGCTTTTGCTGCATACTATGCAAAAAACGCATCAAAAACGCACCTAATGAAAGTCAATGGAAACTCAATGGTATGCGTTTTACATGCGTTTTTCTTTATTATTTTGTGGTGTATTTCCGCTTCCTGTTGTCTTCCTAGTTATATGCATAAAACGCAATTGAAAACACATATAAAATGCATATGAGTTTTGTATATGGGAAATACAAATGCATTAAAATGCATGCAAAACGCTTGAAAAATGCATCTGTGGTAAAAACAAAACATTAGTGCAAATGCAGTAAAAGCGCATATATGGGCCCAGGAGCCCAGCTTTGATAGATCAGTTCGATTGGTGCTGCTGGCTTCTCTAAAAAAAAAAAAAAAAAAAAAAAAAAATGTATTTTGAGAATGGACGCCAGGAGGCAGTAAAGAGTTACCGTACTAAACGGTCTTAGTTTTTTCACTAGAGCTGAGAATGGCAGAAGAGGCTTCCATGCCAGAAGTTCCCGATAGACTAAAGTTTCAAACCATGGTGATGCGCTGTAAACCCAACTCAGGGCTGGTGCACACCGAGTGGCTTTTTCAGCGTTTCTGCAGCCGATACGCTTGGTCAATGTATCTCAATGGGGTGGGTCACACCAGAGCGGGAGGCGTTTTGCAGAACCGCATACTCTCGGGGTGAGGCATTTTTTGGATTGTGGATGTGTTTCTGCCTCATTGTAAAGTATAGGAAAACCGCAAACCGCTCTGAAAAACGGCAGTTCAAAGCGGTTTTGCAGGCGTTTTTGTTACAGAAGCTGTTCAGGGTACTTATCCGTTAGCCGGGCACATCCAGCAGGTGGCGCTAATTACTATTCCCCCTCCAGGCCGACATGGATAGTAGGGAAAGCTGTAACTCTGGTGGAGTTTTGTCGCCACCTAGAGGATACGCCCGGCTAACGGATAAGTACCCTGTTCAGTAAAAGCTTTACTGTAACAATATCTGAAATCTACTACACCAAAACCGCTACACAAATCCGCAAAATGCTAGCTGAAACGCTACAGAAAAATAAGAAAAAGCGTTTCAAAATCTGCTAGCATTTTACGGATCTGCTAGCGGGTTTTGGTGTACACCAGGCCTAATGCAGCAATACAGATGTTAGCATTTCATTCCATAATACAGGCTGCAGTGACAATTTCAAGTTGATGCAGGATTGTGCAAATGTGTAAGGAAATGTATGCAGCTTGAAAATGAACCAATCAAATGTCACCTCCGCAGAATTGATCCATTTTTAAGCTGCATAAATTTGATTACAAAATTTGCATAATCATGCATCAACTCAAAATTATTTAAAACTATTTTCCTTCTGTTTGTACACAACCTAGTGATGGTCAATGAGTTGCAAAGTGGCATTGCTTGCGATTTGACTTTAAAGCGCTGCAGAAGACTTTAAACGCTGTCAGCACTATATAAATACTAAATAATAATTTGCTGCATTTTTTCTTTGGTAAATCTGCTATACCCGTTTTCTCCTGTGCGACTCGCCGTTTCAGAGCTGCAGCCAGTAAGGACACAATAAATAGACCGTCCTGGAGCGTTAGGAAGTCTTGCCCAAGGACTTATGCTGGTTAGGTACTGGCTTTTAACATGGGCCACCCGGGTGTGAATCTGGCTAAAGGTGGTGTATCCAGGCGTACGAGAGATACCGGCGTTGGAGACTTGGGCGCAGGATACAGCCGGTATATGGCTGATCCTGCTGCCGCACAAGTCCCGGCCATATTAAATACTATTCCCCCTCCAGGCCGCCATGGATAGTGGGGAATGAAATAATTCAGCTTCCAGCAATTGCTCGAAGCTGAATTATTATGTTTTAAAAGTAACTTCAGCTCCGTCTTCTGACGGCGCTGAAGTTACTTCCTGTGCCTGCTATAACCGTGATTCCTATTAGTGCGCCCAAATCTCCTGCGCTGGTTTCAGAGTGTTCGGTACCCAGTACACTATCCAGCCTTCCATAATATGTAGATACTTCATAGCAGGAATGGGGCACAGTCCTCCAGCACCCAAAGCAGAGGTGCCTCCTTCTCCAATCATATCTGGATTGATGATGGCAATGTGCAGAAGACCCCGACTGACACTACTGAGCTAGTACCGGGGCTGACTGCGGCTGAACGACAGACCGCCGGAGGACGGTGAGGGACTCACACAAGCTTATGCGATCGTTGTCGCATGTGTGTACGTAGCTTTATCCGCATGCTTATCACCTGAACCAAGGTAGCGGTAGTCTCCGTGCTGATACCGCTTGCTCTAATCTTTATGAATTGACATATGGTGACATGTGTGGAGATAATCACCGTACAAGGCAGTAATTTTGTCGCTCTGCTCGGGAATGCCAGCTTTTCATGCGGTAACAGCTTTTATGAATACACATTTTGCTAAGTGCTTGGTAAAGTCAGCTGTTTTCAGCATTTTCGCATGCGGGAATGCTTTAAGAATGATGGCCAAAGTGGAGTGTGGGTAATTATTCAGCCCCCTTTGGTCTGAGTGCAGTTAGTTGCCCATAGACATTGACTGATGAGTGCTAATGACTAAATAGAGTGCACCTGTGTGTAATCTAATGTCCGTACAAATACAGCTGCTCTGTGACGACCTCAGAGGTTGTCTAAGAGAACATTGGGAGCAACAACACCATGAAGTCCAAATAACACACAAGACAGGTCAGGGATAAAGTTATTGAAAAATTTGAAGCAGGCTTAGGCTACAAAAAGATTTCCAAAGCCTTGAACATCCCACGGAGCACTGTTCAAGCGATCATTCAGAAATGGAAGGAGTATGGCACAACTGTAAACCTACCAAGACAAGGCCGTCCACCTAAACTCACAGGCCGAATACGGAGAGCGCTGAACAGAAATGCAGTCAAGAGGCCCATGGTGACTCTGGACAAGCTGCAGAGATCTACAGCTCAGGTGGGGGAATCTGTCCAAGGACAACTATTAGTCGTGCACTGCACAAAATTGGCCTTTATGGAAGAGTGGCAAGAAGAAAGCCATTGTTAACAGAAAAGCATAAGAAGTGCAGTTTGCCACAAGCCATGCGGGGACACAGCAAACATGTGGAAGAAGGTGCTCTGGTCAGATGAGACCAAAACTGAACTTTTTGGTCAAAATGCAGAACGCTATGTGTGGTGGAAAACTAACAATGCACATCACTCTGAACACACCATCCCCACTGTCAAATATGGTGGTGGCAGCATCATGTTCTTCTGGGGGTTCTTCTCTTCAGCAGGGACAGGGAAGCTGGTCAGAGTTGATGGGAAGATGGATGGAGCCAAATACAGGGCAATCTTGGAAGAAAACCTCTTGGAGTCTGCAAAAGACTTGAGACTGGGGCAGAGGTTAACCTTCCAGCAGGACAATGACCCTAAACATAAAGCCAGGGCAACAATGGAATGGTTTAAAACAAAACATATCCATGTGCTAGAATGGCCCAGTCAAAGTCCAGATATAAATCCAATCAAAAATCTGTGGCAAGATCTGAAAACTGCTGTCCACAAACACCGTCCATCTAATCTGACTGAGCTGGAGTTGTTTTGCAAAGAAGAATGGGCAAGGATTTCAGTCTCTAGATGTGCAAAGCAGGTAGAGACATACCCTAAAAGACTGACAGCTGTAATTGCTGCAAAAGGTGGTTCTACAAAGTATTGACTCAGGGGGCCGAATAATAATAATAACCATTTTGCAGTTATTTGTAAAAAAATGTTTGGAATCATGTATGATTTTCATTCCACTTCTCACGTGTACACCACTTTGTATTGTTCTTTCACATGGAATTCCAATAAAATTAATTCATGTTTGTGGCAGTAATGTGACAAAATGTGGAAAACTTCAAGGGGGCCAAATACTTTTGCAAGCCACTGTATTTAATTTTAAGTTGCCTGGCTGTCCTGGTGAACCTCTGCCTCTAATACTTTTATCCATAGACCCTGAACAAGCATGCATATCATGCGTTTCTGATGTTCTTGTCATATCTGATAAGATTAGCTGTATGCTTGTTTCTGGTTTGATTCAAACATTACTGCAGTCAAATAGATCAGCAGAGCGGCCAGGCAGCTGGTATTGTTTAAAGGACAACTGAAGTGAGAGGTATATGGAGGCTTGCATGCAACCTATTAAGTACTCGTCCCTCCCACTGCGAAGAAGTCAATCCTCCATGGGAGGGGCCTAACACTAACTAAATTCTAACCTATGTATATGCATAGCCTGGGTGCGCTACCAAGTAAAATTGAAAAATCGAAAATTGCGCAAAAGGTGGATCAGCACAACACCAGGTCGCAGTGGGAGGGACGAGTACTTAATAGGTTGCATGCAAGCTGTTACAGGAAACCAACATCCTCCAGTGGTAGACAGGTCATGTGTATGCTCGGTGTGTATTCGACCCCACAAGTGGGGCTTGCACTCTTTTGCAGGTAGGCACTAGTCTGTTTTTAAGTAGCGCTGCTCATTTCCTTGCTATGTACTAATTTAATTTGTTTTTGGTCAGCTGCTCCCACTTAACAGCCATGCTTTTGGTGTATATGCAGAGCTTCTGTTTGGGTTCAAGGTGCGTTTGTAGTTCCTGGGGGGGCTCAGCGCATCTCTGATTGGAGGCCATTCAGAGGCGGCCTGGTGTTGCGCTGATCCACCTTTTGCGCAATTTTCGATTTTTCAATTTTACTTGATTAGCCGCACCCAGGCTATGCATATACATAGGTTAGGATTTAGTTAGTGTTAGGCCCCTCCCATGGAGGATTGACTTCTTCGCAGTGGGAGGGACGAGTACTTAATAGGTTGCATGCAAGCTGTTAATGGAAACCAACATCCTCCTCTAGTGGTAGACAGGTCATGTGTATGCTCGGTGTGTATTCGACCCCACAAGTGGGGCTTGCACTCTTTTGCAGGTAGGCACTAGTCTGTTTTTAAGTAGCGCTGCTCATTTCCTTGCTAAATACCAGTTGCTTGGCTGTCCTCTGCCTCTAATACTTTTAGCCATAGCCCCTGAACAAGCATGTAGCAGGTCTGAACAACACCAGAAGCATGCATGCAGCAAATCCTTTTCAGACACTACTGCAGCCAAATAGACCTCCAGGGCTGCCAGGCAACTGGTATTGTTTAAAAGGAAACAAATATGGCAGCATCCATATTCTCCTCACTTCATTTGTCCTTTAAAGGACAACTGAAGTGAGAGGAATATGGAATAGGCTGCCATATTTACTTACTTTTAAAGTCCTAATTATCCCATTACATTACATAGCAACTGGCATTGTTTAACCACTTGCCGACCGCACACTCATACCGTGCGGCGGCAAAGTGGTAGCTGGAGGACCAGCAACGCACATCTGCGTCACCAGGTGCCTCCCTAATTAATCAGGAAAGGCCGCTCGCGCGAGCGGCCGTTTCCTGTTAGATCACGGAGCGGGTCTCCGTGAATAGCCTACGAGCGGCTCGCAGACTAAATGTAAACGCAGGAGACGTATGTCTACTTTGCAGCAGCACCGTAAGGCAGATCGGCGATCCCCGGCCAATCAGCGGCCGGAGATCGCCGCCATGTGACAGAGGACATCCTGTCACAGGCTGCACAGGACGGATAGCGTCCTGTGCAGCACCGATCACCAGGGGGGAAAGGTAGGGGGGGGGATTTCGCCACGGAGGGTGGCTTTGAGGTGCCCCTCCCCGCAACATGCCAGCCGACAGGAGCGATCAGACCCCCCCTGCACATCATCCCCACAGGGGGGAAAAAAGGGGGGCGATCTGATCGCTCTGCCTGCAACCTGATCTGTGCTGGGGGCTGCAGAGCCCACCCAGCACAGATCATAAAAAACAGCGCTGGTCCTTAAGGGGGGGGGGGGGGTAAAGGCTGGGTCCTCAAGTGGTTAAAGGACAATTAAAGTTGGAGCAATATGTTGGCTGCCATGTTTATTTTCTTTTAAAGGGAACCTGAAGCGAGAGTGATTTGAAGACTGCAATATTTATTTTTTCTTTTGAACAATACCAGTTGCCTGGCAGTACTGCTGATCTCTATGGCTGCAGTTGTGTCTGAATCACACACCTGAAACGAGTATGTTGCAGATTTTGTTTTTCCTTTAATAGAAAAATCTGATCTGCATGCTTGTTCAGGGCCGACAAAATGTATTAAAGGCAGAGTCAGCAGGACTGCCAGGGATATGGAGGCTGGCATATTTATTTAATTTTAAACCATACCAGTTGCTTCTCACTCAGGGCCGGCGCTACCATAGAGGCAAAGGGGGCAATCGCCCCAGAGCCTGTAAGGGCCCCCAAGGTGTCTCCCTCAACCTTAACTGTTGCTCCCCAGGGCCTCTGCAGAGTCTTTGGCAGAGGAGTGTCTCACCTGTGCTGGTGGGCAGGTGAGACACTACACTGCCAAAGACTCTGCAGGGGCTCTAGGGAGCACAGTTAAGTTGGGGGGAGATTGGAAGGGAATGTCAGCAGCAAGCTCAGGGGCCAGGAGGGAAATTTAGCAGCAACAAAGGGATCCTAATGCTAATTTTTTTTGGGGTGGGGTTGTCTAGGGTTAATTTTGCCCTGGGGCCCCATTGGTACTAGAACCGGCCCTGCTCTCACTGCAGGTTCCTTTTAGGGTCCTTTTACACTGTTGTGCTGCAGTGCAACAATTGCAGCGCACCACAGCTGAAACTTAGCACTATGCGTTATAGCTGCAGTACGACCAAAGAAAAAATATTTTTAATATGTGACTTTGGGTGCCCTTCTGAGTTTACCGTGCAAGGTAATGCACTGCAGCCTGTAGGTTACTTCGGTGGTACCCAGAGCACTTCCGTCACATCGCGTCACACCATAGGCAGTGTGTCAGGTCTTATTGACTTAACCATTTCAGCCCATGGGTATTTTTCACCTTATGGACGAGAGGAGTTTCAGTGCTCCTCCCTTTCATTCCCCAATAACTTTATCACTACTTATCACAACAAAATCATCTATACCTTGTTTTTTTCCATTACCAATTAGGCTTTCTTTGGGTTGTACATGACGTTAATTAATTTTTCCCATTTTTTTTCTTATTTCCATTATAATGTATTCAGAATAAAATAATTCTTATTTCTCAGTTTTCAGCCATTGTAGTTTTAAAATAATGCATGTTACCGTAATTAAAATCCACACATTTTATTTGGCCATTTGTCCCGGTCATTGCAACATTTAAATTATATCCCTAGTACAATGTATGGTGACAATATTTTATTTGGAAATAAAGGTGCACTTTTTCAGTTTTACATCCAACACTAATTTTTAGCCCATAATTTAATACTATGTCCACTTCACATACATATTAAAAAATGTTATTCACTAAAGTCAGTAGGTTTAGTTTTACTATTTGGCCACAAGATGTCCCTGCTCAGTACTTCCTATTTGCGTACAATTAGTACGCTATAGGAAGTAATGTGTTGCTACATTGTAACTAGGGAATTGACGCTGGCAACAATGGATGCCTGCGATCATAGTGGCCTAGTGCGGAGATTAAATCTAACGATCGGCGGCTGAAATCGGCAAGCTGGAGAAAGCGTGGCGGCTCGATTTAAGAATGAACAATGTTTTTGAATTAAACCATGTTCATTCTCGGTGGACATGTATGGATTGGCTGAGGGGACTTTTGTCCCCTGCAGCAATGGCTTAGCAATAGGGGTTGCAGAGGTGGTGACCTTGGGCCAGAGGGGCCCTACCTAAACCAAAGTACAAGTTGTTTATTGGTCCTGTGGTGGTAATAATCACTTTGAGTAGTAGTAGTAGTAGTAGTAGTAGTAGTAGTAGTAGTAGTAGGTAGTAGTAGTAGGTAGTAGTAGTAGGTGGTAGTAGTAGTAGGTAGTAGGTAGTAGTAGGTAGTAGGTAGTAGTAGTAGTAAGTAGTAGTAGTAGTAAGTAGTAGTAGTAAGTAGTAGTAGTAGTAGTTAGTAGTAGTAGTAGTAGTAGTAGTAGTAGTAGTAGTAGTAATCAAAAAACTGTTCCCCATCCCCTTCTTGCACCTCTAATACTGTAGAAGATGACATTGGCAGGTTTATTGTGCCGTATCAATTGTTACGTATAGAGTGCTTTGGGGGGCCCAATGTAAAACTCGCACCGGGGCCCATAGCTACACCACTGCCCTGCTGCCAATCCCCCCTGTTGCTGGCTACATCGCGTTCGTGGGCATCTGCCCGTACAACCGGGTGCAGAGCCCCCCAAGCTGCAGAGACGTGACTATCGCGTCCCTGTGGCTGTAGCAGCTGCCGCTGCGGATGTGAGGGGCCCGTCCCAGCAGCAGAAATGGTTAATGGGACCTTAAAGAGATGATTAACAGCCCTGGTAAGCTCTCAATCCAGAGTTAGCGTCCATTCACACTAGAACGTTTTGCCGTCATTTCGGCAAAACGCTCAAACGCTAGCGCTTTTTAAAAGCGCTAGTGTAATGAAACCCTATGGGCCCGTTCTTACTTGGGTGATTTGCGCTAAACGCCACAAATCGCCCAAAAACGTGAAACGCAAACGCGTCGCCTGCACCATTTTCAGGCAATTTCCTGGCGATCGCAATTCAGTGCTATAGAAGCGCTAAATGCGATTGCGGAAAAATCGCTGCAGTGTTCAGTGATTTTCCGCGTGAAATCGCCGGCGTTTTGCGTTTTGTAAGTGTGAATGGGGCCTTAGGGCTGGTGCACACCAAGTTCTGAGCGTTTTTTAAAAAGCGTTCAGGGAGAAAACCGCTTGGCTAATGAATGTGAATGGGATGGTGCACACCAGAGAGGTTTGTTTTTTTCCCCAAACGCAAACTTGGGTCCTGCAGCATTTTTATGGATTTCTGAGGCGTTTCTGCCTCAAGGTAAAGTGTAGGAAAGTGGAAAAGCGCTCTGAAAAACACTAGATCAGAGCGATTTTCCAAGCGTTTTTGTTACAGAAACTGTTCAGTTACAGCTTTACTGTAACAAAATATAAAATCTGCTACACAAAAACGCTCCAAAAAATGCTGGGCATGTTTAGAATATCTCTCTAAACATGCCTAGAATCACTCTGAAAAACCTCTTCAAAACCCGCTAGCATTTGCAGATCCGCTAGCGTTTTTTTTTGTGTGCACTGGCCCAGAGTCTTTGGAAGAGGGATGTGGCTTTAGACTGAGTGAAGTAAGGGGAGGGTGTGAGGAGGCAGTAGAGACAGATCACCCGCAAGGCAATCCTAGGCAGCTCCCTAGGGCCTGGATAGAGTCTAGGGGTCCGGTGGATGCTAGCCCCACCAACTCTTACAAAAAAAAAAAGTCAGGTGACCACCAGATTTGGGCAAAAACTGTTATCTTGCCTAGGGCCCCATTTCATCTTAAAGAGGAACTGTAACGACAAAATGTCCCCTGGGGGGTACTCACCTCGGGTGGGGGAAGCCTCCGGATCCTAATGAGGCTGACCACGCCGTCCTCCATCCCTCAGGGGTCTCGCTGCAGCCCTCCGTGCAGCGGTGACGTCAATATTTACCTTCCCGGCTGCTGCGCAGGCGCTCTGACGGCTGTCGGCTCCAAAGTAGGCGGAAATACCCGACCGCCGTCGGGTCTGCTCTACTGCGCAGGTGCAAGTTTCCGGCGCCTGCGCAGTAGAGCGGACCCGACGGAGATCGGGTATTTCCGTCTATTTCCGTGCCGAAAGCAGCCACAGCGCCCCCGCTGGAGCCAGCAAAGGTAAATATTGAAGCTACAGTCGGGTCTGTCGCTGGCTGTTCAGAGGGCTGCAGCGAGACCCCCGTGGGACAGAGGACGGCGTGGGAAGCCTCATTAGGATACGGAGGCTTCCCCCCACCCGAGGTGAGTACCCCCCAGGGGAGGTTTTTGATGTTACAGAGTCTCTTTAAAGGGACTCAGAGCACCTCTCATGGGCATGCCTTTAAGCAAGATGACTTCCAACAAAGTTGTTCTAAACCCCTCTGGAGGAGCCTCTAGCAATGGCCATGCGTGTCACTTCCTCTTCCTGCTTCATTCACCGATGCACTTCTCTAACAGAGAAGACAGGGGTGACCTGGAAGTTATGACATAGCCAAGATGGCAGCCACGATTTTTAAATTGAAATCGAACAAAAACTATTTGGTGTAGAATGGCAATTTAGGCATTAAATGAAAGAGGAGAGTACAAGCTACAGAAAGGTATTTTGCAGTACTGGTCAGAGTCTTAAAGGCATGCCCATGAGAAGTGCTCAGAGTCCCTTTAATCCATTTCTGGCAAGCAGGTAGGTGTCAGCGAGGAAGAGATAAATCCTGTATCTATGAACTGGTGCAACAAACCTTTTCCTTTCTTTTCTGCAAAAAAGTCAATTTTTTTTGTCATATAGAATTGTAACTTTAACTTTACCTCTCCTCCCTTACTTCTTGAGGTACCTTTACCTCACGTAAAATTGGCAAGATCCTGGCCAGCTGGTGCCAAGTGTCCAACAGGTACAATACTCCTGCTGACCATGTGAACAATACAACCCCCCACCCCCCACAGCACTCTATAAGCTGTATTCAGCAACAAACTGTGTTGGAGCTCAGTGGACACAACAGGTTTCAGGTGGAGCTCTTCTAAGCTTACAGAGTGCTGTGTTTTTTTTTTTTTGTCATATATTAGTAATTTAAAATAATCATGCATTTTTAAAAAAAAACTGCCTAGTGTCAGGCATTACAATGTTTGGTAGTTGGAATATGTCCGAGGCATAGAGAGGAGCATTCCTGGGATTCATACGTGGTGGAAGATGATGACCGTGCAAAGAATAACGGAAACGACGCTGGCCTCATTCCTTCACACGTGGGAACCATGACCGAACAAGAATCCACATCTCCAAACCACAAGTGCAGGACAAAGAGCAGCCTGACCATGTGAGGCCTTTGTGGTGGGACTTCTGTAATAAGATCCAACTGTCAACTGTGCTTCACACTACAAGGGGGAAATCGGGGGACTTTCCTATGGGAAAATGAATATCAATGCCAATTTAAAGGGTGAGATGCACCAGAGCTGATATTCACAATCTGGGTAGATGCCGATACGCGGGACCACCGGCCAGGGCTGTGCATCTGTTGGGAATTCCAGAGAGGAGGTGGTTGAAATGATTTTCCCAGTCACTAGGAGGGGAGCTGTGTACCCACAAAGCATCAATGTTGTACTCAACGGCACATCCTGAGTACTTAGGGAGACAGTTTCCCCCATTCAGTGTACTGCACAGATGTGCAACCTATTCTGTTCTATAGAGAGGGGAGGGAGAGGAACACGAGAGATAGTTTAGTAGGACCAAACTCATCAGATCATTAGAGAGGGGGCCAGCATTCCATGGGGGGGGGGAAAGGGGGCCTTCTCCTCCTCCCTCTCCCAGCCGGCATGCAGAGTAGCACAAGAAGCGATTGTAAATTTACCTACTCCAGCTCTGCGGGTCTTCTCCATGCTTCACAGCAGCGCACACTCTGCTGCCATACACCGGTTCTCAATCACATGACTGATGCAAGTCACATGATCAGGAGCCAGAGGATTACAGCATAGAATGAGTGGCAGCCGGAACGCACAGAGGAGACCTGCAGTACTGGAAGCAGGTTAATATCTCATCACTCCCTGCGCTACTCGGAAACCAAGGGTGTAACTACAGGGGAGCAGCCCCTGCGACCAGGGGCTCCAACTACTACTTCACTCCCTCTGATAAAGGGGTCCATCCTTCAGATCAGGCATTTTAGTGGTTACACTTCTTATGGGTTTTACAATGTACACACTTGTTTTATCACTGTTGCAAGATGGGCCCTCAGGCTGTGAAGATCACCAGGAGTAGGTGTAACGATCGGTGTGACACAGAGAGGGTCTGATTACCGGTGAACTGCAGTATCACTGAGAATACAAAATATACCCGATTATTGATGATCTGCAGTATCACCGATAATCAGATATATCTACTAACCTCTGGACACCTGAGATATGCGAGTGTTGGTGCAACAATAATACTTTGAGTACTGCACCTCAGGAGAAGGTACAGAAGCAGTAAGGAGTACTGCACAGAAGTATGTTCCTTCCGTTGGCCTAGACTCTCCCGGAGGAGGGGCTAGGCTGAAAGTAGGAAGGACAGAGCGTGAGTGACACCAGTGAGAGGGTTTCACTAACAGGTCTGGGAACTGCCTCTAACAGTAAGGCCAGTTCTCGAGGTCGGGCAAGCCAGGTCGTTAACACACAGACAGATAAGGTACAGATTCAGGAGACAGATACGGAATCCAATGAACAGGCAGGGTTTGGCAACGGAGTATCAGAATAGCAAGGTACAGAATCAGGAGGCAAATGCAGAGTCCAGGAACGAGCAGGGTTTGGCAACAGGATTTCAGAAATAGCAAGGTACAGAATCAGAGTTCAGAGCAATAGTCAGGCAGGCAAAAGGTCATAACAAATAATACAGTTCAATATTCCTAATGCTAAGGTGTGAGCTCCTTGATCATCAACACCTTTGGAAACTATGCTAGAACACAGAAACAGACAAGGTCTGAGTGCTACCACGTAGTGATCGCGACGCCAGACACCAGAGAAATGACCAGCACCCAGTATTTATACTATAGCGCTCTCCGGCGCCACCCCTAAGTGCTGGACCAACGGAAGGTGGTAAAAATGTCAGCTGACCAGCTTGGTCAGCTGACTCTTCTCTGGCTGTCATATAAGCTCTGCCTCTCAGCGCGCGCGTCCTTCTGAACCTGTGTGGACTAGCAGTCCCAGCCACACCAGACACGTTTTGCAATGTATCCGCTGATTCGGGCACGAGGGCCGCCGCACTGCTCTCCAAGCAAGCGGCGGCTTCCCCGCGTCCAACCACAATGTCAGTAATATTGCTATTCGCGCATTCCGCCGCATCCAACGCGGACTCCACCGCTCTGCCCATGCGGCGGTTTCTTTGCGTTGTGCCGCCATGTTGGACGCGGAAACAGCCGCCTCACTCTGAGCACTTGCGGCGGTTTTTCCGCGTTTCCTCTCAGTACCCCCCCCCCCCCCCCCCGAGGAGTGGACTCCGGACAACTCCTACCAGGCTTCTCAGGATGCAACGCGTGGAACTCCCTTCTTAATTTGTCAGCATGCATGTGACCTTCAGGTACCCATGATCTCTCCTCAATACCATACCCTTTCCGATGAACCAGATATTGTACTGAGTTCTGAACTATGCGTGAGTCTAAAATCTTCTCTACTTCGTACTCAGGTTGGTCATCTATCATCACAGGGGGAGGAGGAGTGGGATCCACATGGACTGCTGGCTTAAGCAGGGACATATGAAAGGATCTAATGCCACGCATACTGGCAGGAAGATCAATGGCATAAGTAACATTGTTGATCTTTCTAGTTACTGGAAACGGACCCACAAACCTGGGCCCCAACTTGGCTGAGGGCTGTTTCAAGGTCAAGTGACGTGTGGACACCCAGACTAAGTCTCCTGGTTGAAACCTCCACTCTAAGGAACGTCTTTTGTCAGCTTGACCTTTTTGACTTTGAAACGCCTTTTCCAAATTATTTTTCACGATCCACCACATGTCTTTAAATGACCTTTGCCAGGCCTCCAGAGCTGGAAACAGAGTGGAGGCGACTGGCAATGGGGAGAATTTAGGCAACTTCCCGGTCACTATCTGAAATGGACAAAATCCAGAGGAAGAGCTTTTCAAATTATTATGCGCAAATTCTGCGAAGGGCAAAAACTTGACCCAATCATTTTGCGCCTCTGCAACGTAACACCTCAAAAACTGTTCCAATGATTGATTGACTCTTTCAGTCTGACCATTGGTCTGTGGGTGGTAGCCCGACGAAAATGACAGTTCCATGCCCATTTGGTGACAAAATGCCCTCCAAAATCTCGAAACAAATTGGACTCCCGGATCCGACACTATGTTTTCCGGAATGCCATGCAATCGGAAAACGTGGCTGATGAACAAATCGGCCAACTCCTGGGCCGAGGGGAGTCCTTTCAAAGGCACAAAATTAGCCATTTTACTAAAGCGTCGACTACCACCCAAATGACCGACATGCCCTCAGACCTGGGAAGTTCACCCACAAAATCCATGGACAAGTGGGTCCACGGCTCACTCGGGGTGGGCTAGGGTTGCAACGTTCCCACAGGTGCCAGCCGGGAGGGCTTACTCTTCGCACACACCGCACACTCTCTAACATACTCCTTGCAATCTGTTGCCAGAGAAGGCCACCACGCGCACCTGGCAACCAGATCCTGTGTTCTGGAGGCCCCAGGGTGTCCCGCATTTTTGTGTGAGTGGAACAATGGCAGTGGTACAAACATAACCCCCTTGGGCTTCCCCTCCGGGACGTCCTGCTGAAAGGGACCTAAAGTCTCTGTCCAATCTTTCCAAGTCTCAGTTGTTGCTAGTACCAGTTTCTGTGGGATAATGGTCTCTGGGGCGGAGGGCTGTGCTGTCTCCGGCTCAAAGCATCTGGAAAGGGCATCTGCCTTAATGTTTTTGCTACCCGGAGTGTACGTAATTATAAATCTGAACCTCGAGAAGAACAAGGACCATCGAGCCTGACGGGGGCTTTATCTCTTAGCTCCCTCGATGCATTCCAAATTTTTGTGATCAGTGTAAACTGTAATCGTATGTTCTGCTCCTTCCAACCAATGACGCCATTCTTCAAAGGCCAATTTGATGGCCAAGAGCTCCCTGTTGCCTATATCGTAGTTTCTCTCTGCCGGAGAGAACCTACGAGAAAAATAGGCACATGGGTGCAATCTACCCTGCAACCCTGACCGCTGGGACAGCACAGCCCCTACCCCGACCTCCGAAGCATCCACCTCCACAATAAAGGGATAGGAGGTGTCAACGTGTCTTAGGATGGGTGCAGGGCAAAACAAATCCTTCAAAGTGGAGAATGCATGCAGAGCTTCTGGAGACCAGTGGGTAGTATCTGCCCCTTTCTTAGCGAGACTGGTGAGGGGTGCAATGACAGGGGAGTACCCCTTTATGAACCTTCTATAGTAATTGGCAAAGCCTAAAAATCTCTGAAGAGATTTTAACCCCACTGGTTGAGGCCATTCCAACACAGCAGAGACCTTGGCAGGATCCATAGACAGGCCAGAGATGGAAATTATGTACCCTAAAGGTGACAGATGTTACCTCGAAGATGCACTTCTCCAATTTAGCGTAAAGCATGTTTTGCCTTAGTTTGTCCAATACAAACTTGACGTGTGTCCTGTGCTCAGAGAGGTTGTTTGAGAAAATAAGTATATCATCTAGGTATACAAACACGAATTTGCCCAACACCTCCCTGAATACCTCATTAATTAGTTCTTGGAAGACGGCCGGGGCGTTACACAGCCCGAAGGGCATCACTAGGTACTCGTAATGCCCGTCGGGCGTGTTAAAGGCAGTCTTCCATTCATCGCCCTTTCTAATCCGCACCAGGTTGTATGCACCCCGTAAATCCAATTTTGAAAAGATCTTAGCGTCGGTAACCTGTGTAAACAAGTCATCTATCAGGGGCAATGGGTAGCGATTCTTCACTGTGATTTTATTCAGGCCCCGGTAATCAATACATGGCCGCAGGCCTCTGTCTTTTTTCTTAACAAAAAAGAACCCTGCGCCAGCGGGCGACCGGGAAGGGCGAATGAACCCCTTGGCTAAATTTTCACAAATGTACTCCTGCATGGCCACTTTCTCTGGCCCAGACAAATTGTAGAGATGACCCCTAGGGGGCATACAACCAGATCGGAGATCGATGGGGCAATCAAACGGGCGATGTGGAGGTAACTTAGCAGCAGCCTTGGGACAGAACACATCGGAATACTCGGAATATTGTACTGGTACACCCTCCAAATGAATCCTGGTCTGGCCCAGTGTCACCCTCCCTAAACACTGCTGAAAACAATGAGTTGACCAGCTAGCTAGCTGACCAGTGGCCCAATTGATCTGTGGGGAGTGAAGGTGCAACCATGGCATGCCAAGGATGACTGTGGGGGTGGTCATGTGTAACACAAAAAACTGCAGTTTCTCCTTATGTAGCACCCCTATAGTGACTTCCACCTCTGGTGTCTGAGACAGCGGATGATTACTTTGCAGGGGGGAATCATCTACTGCCGTAACCTGAATGGGTGGTTTTACCGGGGTGAGCGGAATACCCAATTTCTTTGCAAATTCGAAATCCATAAAATTAGCTGCAGAGCCAGAATCAACAAAAGCCTCAGAAACCTCAGTTTTATCTTCCCATGTAACAGTACAAGGAAGAAGTAATCATTTATCTTCTAGGGGTAAAAGTCGTGCGCCTAGGGTGTTACCCCCTACAACTCCTAGGCGGTAGCGTTTCCCGACTTGTTAGGGCAATTACGTACTCTATGACCCCCCTCTGCGCAGTAAAGACACAGCTGCTCAGACATCCTACGTCTTCGCTCCACTTGGGATAGTTTCGACCGACCAATTTGCATTGGTTCGGGTGGAGGCAAGACGGGAGGAGATGGAGTTACTGGAGGCGCAGCGTAGGACACCATTTTTACATGACTACTACCCCGGGTCTGTTTCTGATAGCGCAGCCTGCGGTCGACTCGAATGGCCGATGAAATGTCCTCATCGACTGTTTTAGGTTCAGGCAGACTTAACATGAGATCTGAGACCTCATCTGACAACCCTGTTAAGAAACAATCTAAGAGTGCATAGGTGTCCCACCTGGCTGACACTGACCACCTCCTAAATTCGGCTGTCGTAATTCTCGACCGGACCCTTGCCTTGACGCAAAAGCTTGAGCTTCCGCTCAGAAGTCGCAGCAAGGTCTGGGTCGTCATAAATTACTGCCATAGCTTTAAAAAATTCATCCACTGAGGTGAGGGCTAAGTCTCCGGTGGGCAAACTGTACGCCCACGTCTGAGAATCGCCTGATAAAGTCTTAATAAATGTGACCCTTTGAGCCACAGTTCCAGAAGATCGGGGTCTCAACTCAAAGTAAGATAACACTCTACTTCTAAAATTTCGGAAGTCAGATCTGTGACCAGAAAATTTCTCAGGTACAGGCAAACGTATGTCAGAGCTAGGAGGGGATTGCACCTCATCCACTGCTGTCTGGAGCGTTTGTAAAGAACCAGACAAGGCGTCAATCATAGTCTTGTGACTACCCAGCACTTGGTTGATGTGCGCCCAGACGGTCAGTGTGTGTGTCCATTTGCATTTTGGTCTGGCGTTCTGTAACGATCGGTGTGACACAGAGAGGGTCTGATTACCGGTGAACTGCAGTATCACCGAGAATACAAAATATACCCGATTATTGATGATCTGCAGTATCACCGATAATCAGATATATCTACTAACCTCTGGACACCTGAGATATGCGAGTGTTGGTGCAACAGTAATACTTTGAGTACTGCACCTCAGGAGAAGGTACAGAAGCAGTAAGGAGTACTGCACAGAAGTATGTTCCTTCCGTTGGCCTAGACTCTCCCGGAGGAGGGGCTAGGCTGAAAGTAGGAAGGACAGAGCATGAGTGACACCAGTGAGAGGGTGTCACTAACAGGTCTGGAAACTGCCTCTAACAGTAAGGCCAGTTCTCGAGGTCGGGCAAGCCAGGTCGTTAACACACAGACAGATAAGGTACAGATTCAGGAGACAGATACGGAATCCAATGAACAGGCAGGGTTTGGCAACGGAGTATCAGAATAGCAAGGTACAGAATCAGGAGGCAAATACAGAGTCCAGGAACGAGCAGGGTTTGGCAACAGGATTTCAGAAATAGCAAGGTACAGAATCAGAGTTCAGAGGAATAGTCAGGCAGGCAAAAGGTCATAACAAATAATACAGTTCAATATTCCTAATGCTAAGGTGTGAGCTCCTTGATCATCAACACCTTTGAACTATGCTAGAACACAGAAACAGACAAGGTCTGAGTGCTACCACGTAGTGATCGCGACGCCAGACACCAGAGAAATGACCAGCACCCAGTATTTATACTATAGCGCTCTCCAGCGCCACCCCTAAGTGCTGGACCAATGGAAGGTGGTAAAAATGTCAGCTGACTCTTCTCTGGCTGTCATATAAGCTCTGCCTCTCAGCGCGCGCGCGCGTCCTTCTGAACCTGTGTGGACTAGCAGTCCCAGCCACACCAGACACATTTTGCAATGTACCGCTGATTCGGGCGCAAGGGCCGCCGCACTGCTCTCCAAGCAAGCGGCGGCTTCCCCGTGTCCAACCACAATGTCAGTAATATTGCTATGCGCACAATCCGCCGCATCCAACGCGGACTCCCCCGCTCTGCCCATGCGGCATGCGGCGGTTTCTTCGCATTGTGCCGCCATGTTGGACGCGGAAACAGCCGCCTCACTGAGCACTTGCGGCGGCTTTTCCGCATTTCTTCACAGTAGGCAAGGGAAAGGGTGTGAACACTGGGGGGCACCATCAAAGTTTTGCTGGGGGGGTATTGCAGCGGCAAGAGTTTGGATTCCAGGGGGCCCATGGTGGGGTGGGAGCTGGCAATTGGACCACAGGTGATTTGGGCTCAGCTGGCGCCACCACAGGCCATAATACTCAGTGAGTCATTTGGGTTCCGTCAAAAAATTACTTTTAAAACACAAAGTGCTATGTTCCATTCATATCCTGGTGAGCTCTACAAAATGTAAGATACAGCCCCCTGCATGCCAAGTGGTCGTGAACTCCATGCCCTAATCCTACCATCTCCCCTAAAGATAAATCCTAAAGTAAATCCCATCCCTCCTCCAACAGATAAAAAAAATAGAAGCCACAAAATACATAAGAATTAAGAAGACCAGCAGTCCATCATCCCAAATATTGACACTGAAACCACCAAGTGCTGAACTAAACCCACCCAGCTCTGAAAATGATCAGTGTACAGTGCCTACTGGTGTTGTGGCAAGCTGGGATGCCTTGTCCTGTGCTCACCGCTCCCATCATTTTCCTTGGGGCCAAGTACATATTCTGTGCCGAATGACCTCGGCCCCAGATTCCATCTCCCTTGTGTCAGCAGTCCTGGCTGGTGGTGGTTTAGGATGTGGTAGAACAGAAGATCTGACTATCATGAGTGTGCAGCTGACAAATCATGCCCCATCATGGACCAGAATCTCAAAAGGATACTTTCCACATCTTGTGGAGTCCATACCACAAAGAACTGAGGGCCCTACCCCGTGCTTTTTCACATGGTTTCTAAATAGGTTCTCCATGAGTGTATGTCGATAGCAATTTTTAACAAAAGCAAATGTATAGTTTCTCTGTTTTCAGTCAAACAGCTGCTGGTATAAATTTTACAATGTTACCGAAACACAGCCTACCTGTGGCCATCAAGGGGTTACCTATAAATCTGTATCCAGCCACACTGTAGGCCCCGACTGCTGGATCTGACAACCCCCCAAAGCTCCTTTATCGGGTCAGGTCAGGCTTGACATAAACAGGCATACCACCCATATCCACAGCTGGGAAGCAGCCTCTTGTTGTAATGCAGCTGTTCTGGAAACTGAGGCAGCTGGACACTGAAACAATGCAGCTGTTGGCTGCCCTAAGCTTCCAGTTAATGTCTTGGGCAATGCTGGACTCCTGTCCAAGCACAACATGTGACCATAGAGAAAGCGCTAAAAATGTAGCAGAATCCGCACAGCTTGTGTCCGTGCCTAATCCTTTACTTTTCTCCTAAACGTGTTCCCTGGAATCAGCTTCACAGACGTGTTGCAGATGTTGGCTTAACCCTTGTAGCTAGTACATCAGTAATACAGTCGTGGAAGGGAAGGAGTAGATCATACCATTCACAAAAAGATTGAACGCAGATAAGATTGTGCAGCAGATCATCAGCATTCAGTCTTCTTGTGAATGGCATGATCTGCTCCCTTCCATGATCTGCTGCACAATTTAATCAGCAATTCATTGTGCATCATGGCTCTATAGTGGAGCACATCCGGGCTGTTCTGTAGGTGAGCTCAGCAGGACGGCACTCTCTACTGTATCTCAAGCTGTAATGGGGATCTACACAGCCTAGCTCAGCAGGCAATGTTTGAAAACACCTCCGCCATGCCCATCAGAATATCTCAGAATTCCAGGTGGAATATTTCGTTTGGGCTGGTGTCCCATTTTTATTAATCTGGGTAGCTAATAAGGTGGTTTGAGTTCTTCCCTGATAGCCTACAATGTTTGGAAGGCTGAAGTCAGCTATAGAGGCCCTTAAAGAGACAATGAAAGAAAATTATGATATTATGATTTGTACGTGTAGTACAGCTAAGAAATAAAACATTAATATCAGAGACATCAGTCTAATTGTTTCCAGTACAGGAAGAGTTAAGAAACTCCAGTTGTTATCTCTATGCAAAAAAGCCATTAACCACTTGCCGACCGCCTGCAGCCGATGGGCGTCGGCAAAGACTGGGCCTAAACGACCGCAATACGCCCATCGGCGGAGGCGGCGGCAGGCGTGGTTATGCATCAGCCGCCGGCAACTGGCTCCGCCCCCTTGCGCTGTTTGGAAGCGCCGGCGGGTTACTAGCACCCGGATCGCCGCTGCTCGTATGTATAATAGGCTTTGTAATGTATACAAAGCCTATTATACAGGCTGCCTCCTGCCCTGGTGGTCCCAGTGTCCGAGGGACCACCAGGGCAGGCTGCAGCCACCCTAGTCTGCACCCAAGCACACTGATTTCCCCCCCCCTGCCCCCTGATCGCCCACAGCACCCCTCAGACCCCCCCCCTGCCCACCCCCCAGACCACTGTTACCACCCAATCACCCCCCTAATCACCCATCAATTACTCCCTGTCACTTCCTGTCAACGCTATTTTTTTTTAACCCTAAACTGCCCTATGCTCCCTCCTGATCACCCCCCACCCCTCAGATTCTCCCCAGACCCCCCCCTGTGTACTGTATGCCTCTATCCCCCCTGTAATAACCCACTGATCACCTGTCAATCACCCATCAATCACCCCCTGTCACTGCCACCCATCAATCAGCCCCTAACTTGCCCCTTGCGATCAATCTGATCACCCACCAACACCAATAGATCGCCCGCAGATCTGACATCAGATCACCTCCCAAGTGCAGTGTTTACATCTGTTCTCTACCCTAAACACCCACTAATTACCCATCAATCACCCCCTATCACCACCTGTCACTGTTACCCATCAGATTAGACCCTAATCTGCCCCTTGTGGGCACCCAATCACCCGCCCCACACGCTCAGATTGCCCTCAGACCCCCCCCTTATCAATTCGCCAGTGCATTATTTACATCTGTTCTTCCCTGTAATAACCCACTGATCACCTGTCAATCACCTGTCAATCACCTATCAATCACCCATCAATCACCCCCTGTCACTGCCACCCATTAATCACCCCCTGTCACTGCCACCCATCAATCACCTGCTATCACTGCCACCCATCAATCAGCCCCTAACCTGCCCCTTGCGGGCAATCTGATCACCCACACCAATAGATCGCCCGCAGATCCGACATCATATCACCTCCCAAGTGCAGTGTTTACATCTGTTCTCTCCTGTAAACACCCACTAATTACCCATCAATCACCCCCTATCACCACCTGTCACTGTTACCCATCAGAATAGACCCTAATCCGCCCCTTGTGGGCACCCAATCACCCGCCCCACACGCTCAGATTGCCCTCAGACCCCCCCTTATCAATTCGCCAGTGCATTATTTACATCTGTTCTTCCCTGTAATAACCCACTGATCGCCTGTCAATCACCTATCAATCACCCATCAATCACCCCCTGTCACTGCCACCCATCAATCAGCCCCTAACCTGCCCCTTGCGGGCAATCTGATCACCCACCCACACCATCAGATTGCCCCAGACCTACCCTCAGATCACCTCCAAAGTGCATTGTTTACATCTGTTCTGCCATCTAATCACCCACTGATCACCCATCAATCAGCCCCTGTCACTGATACCCATCAGATTAGACCCCCATCTGCCCCTAAGGCACCCAATCACCCGCCCACACCCTTAGAACATCCTAAGACCCCAGCCCTGATCACCTCGCCAGTGCATTGCTTGCATCTATTTCCCCCCTCTAATCACACCTTGAGACACCCATCCTGTCACCACCTGTCACCCCCTAGCACACCTAGCCATCAGATCAGGCCCTAATTTGCCCCGTGCGGGCTCTTGATCACTCGGCCAAACCCTCAGACCCCCCTCAGACCCCCTTCCGATCACCTCCCCAGTGCATTGATTGCATCTATTTTCCCCTCTAACCACCCCCTGAGACACCCATCAATCACCTCCTGTCACCCCCCTAACACTCATATCCATCAGATCAGGCCCAATAAGACCTGTCATTTAAGAGGCCACCCTGCTTATGACCGGTTCCACAAAATTTGCCCCCTCATAGACCACCTGTCATCAAAATTTGCAGATTCTTATACCCCTGAACAGTCATTTTGAGAAATTTGGTTTCCAGACTACTCACGGTTTTGGGCCCGTAAAATGCCAGGGCAGTATAGGAACCCCACAAGTGACCCCATTTTAGAAAAAAGACACCCCAAGGTATTCTGTTAGGTGTATAACGAGTTCATAGAAGATTTTATTTTTTGTCAACAGTTAGCGGAAATTGATTTTTATTGTTTTTTTCACAAAGTGTCATTTTTCACTAACTTGTGACAAAAAATAAAATCTTCTATGAACTCCCCATACACCTAACAGAATACCTTGGGGTGTCTTCTTTCTAAAATGGGGTCACTTGTGGGGTTCCTATACTGCCCTGGCATTTTAGGGGCCCTAAACCGTGAGGAGTAGTCTAGAAATCAAATCCCTCAAAATGACCTGTGAATAGGACGTTGGGCCCCTTAGCGCACTTAGGGTGCAAAAAAGTGTCACACGTGGTATCGCCGTACTCAGGAGAAGTAGTATAATGTGTTTTGGGGTGTATTTTTACACATACCCATGCTGGGTGGGAGAAATCTCTCTGTAAATGGACAATTGTGCTTAAAAAAAATCAAAAATGTGTAATTTACAGAGATATTTCTCCCACCCAGCATGGTTATATGTAAAAATACACCACAAAACACATTATACTACTTCTCCTGAGTACGGCGATACCACATGTGTGACACTTTTTTGCACCCTAAACCGTGAGGAGTAGTCTTGAAACCAAATGTCGCAAAATGACCTGTGTAATCCTAAAGGTACTCATTGGACTTTGGGCCCCTTAGCGCAGTTAGGGTGCAAAAAAGTGCCACACATGTGGTATCGCCGTACTCAGGAGAAGTAGTATAATGTGTTTTGGGGTGTATTTTTACACATACCCATGCTGAGTGGGAGAAATATCTCTGTAAATAGACAATTGTGTGTAAAAAAAAAAATCAAAAAATTATCATTTACGGAGATATTTCTCCCACCCAGCATGGGTATGTGTAAAAATACACCCCAAAAATACACCCCAAAACACATTATACTACTTCTCCTGAGTACGGCAATACCACATGTGTGGCACTTTTTTGCAGCCTAACTGCGCTAAGGGGCCCAAAGTCCAATGAGCATCTTTAGGCTTTACAGGGGTGCTTACAATTAGGCACCCCCCAAAATGCCAGGACAGTGAACACACCCCACAAATGACCCCATTTTGGAAAGTAGACACTTCAAGGTATTCAGAGAGGAGCATAGTGAGTCCGTGGCAGATTTCATTTTTTTTTGTCGCAAGTTAAAAGGAATGGAAACTTATTTTTTATTTTTTTTTTGTCACAAAGTGTCATTTTCCGCTAACTTGTGACAAAAAATAAAATCTTCTATGAACTCACCATGCCTCTCAGTGAATACTTTGGGATGTCTTCTTTCCAAAATGGGGTAATTTGGGGGGTATTTATACTATCCTGGAATTTTAGCACCTCATAAAACATGACAGGTGGTTAGAAAAGTCAGAGATGCTTCAAAATGGGAAAATTCACTTTTGGCACCATAGTTTGTAAACACTATAACTTTTACCCAATCCAATAAATATACACTGAGTGTTTTTTTTTTATCAAAGACATGTAGCAGAATAACTTTCGTGCTCAAATGTATAGGAAATTTTACTTTATTTGAAAAATGTCAGCACAGAAAGTTAAAAAAGTAATTTTTTTGACAAAATTCATGTCTTTTTTGATGAATATAATAAAAAGTAAAACTCGCAGCAGCAATCAAATAGCACCAAAAGAAAGCTGTATTAGTGACAAGAAAAGGAGGTAAAATTCATTTAGGTGGAAGGTTGTATGACCGAGCAATAAACCGTGAAAGCTGCAGTGGTCTGAATGGAAAAAAAGGCTCTGGTCCTTAAGGGGCGAAAAGACTGTGGTCCTCAAGTGGTTAAGCTCTACGACTTTCAAAGTTGTGGAGAGGGCTGTCTTCTGACTTTTATTATCTCAACTGTCAGTGAACAATTTTCTTTTTCTCTGCCAGAGGAGAGGTCATTAGTTCACAGACTGCTCTGAAAGAATCATTTTGAATGCTGAGTGTTGTGTAATCTGCACATATTAGAGAATGATGCAATGTTAGAAAAAACACTATATACCTGAAAATAAAAATGTGAGAATATTTTCTTTGCTGCTAATCTTCAAGTAATTATTCATAGTACACAACCAATTAATTATATCATATATTTTTTTTCGCTTCAGTGTCTCTTTAAAGCCAAATGATATCATATTGGTTGATTTCCAGACCAAGGTAGGTATATTTACATTCAGTGACTGTGAAATCTGTAGAAATGACAAAGGATGAGCTCTGGGTTAACGTGGTGTTTTTCCCTCTGGAACACCATGGTTTTGGTTTCCGTAAGATCAATGCGGAGTGCCCATGTTGTACTTAATTTATCCAGGATTTCCATGTTATCTTGCAGGCTTTGTTAGCAATAACAATAGGTCATCTGCATATAGTAGAACCTTCACTGTTGTGTCATGCAGGGTGAGTCCTGGGGCTGCTGTTCTTTATATGTGCCCAGTATGAGAGCACCCACTGCTGAATAGTGAGCCATTATAGTGGGAATCTGCCTACGTCTGCCCAGCAAGCTGAGTTAGAAGTGCTTCGATAGACTTGGAAAAGATACTTGCAGAACTCTAGATGGAAGACTTCTGTTGGGCTGGAGTCCCATTTTGACTGGTCAGGGAAGGTGACTGGGCCCCATACTTCACTACCATAGAGAAGGACTGGGGTGGTGATACTGTCAAATACTTTT
This sequence comes from Hyperolius riggenbachi, assembly GCF_040937935.1. NCBI lineage: Eukaryota > Metazoa > Chordata > Amphibia > Anura > Hyperoliidae > Hyperolius > Hyperolius riggenbachi. The sequence goes on from NC_090657.1 coordinate 64,689,681, forward strand.
ACCCAGACTCTCACTGGGGGTTTTAGGTGGTACAGTTGCCTTTTGATCGAAAAGATTCTGCAGGCTTTTAGTTTAAGGTCCTCTACTGCAGTGTTCCCCAACCCTGTCCTCAAGGCCCACCAACAGTGCACGTTTTGTTGAAATCCACAGAGGTAGTTAATCAGCTCTGCTAAGACACTAAGTACCTCACCTATGCATGATTGTGGTTTTCTGCAAAACATGTACTGTTGGTGGGCCTTGAGGATAGGGTTGGGGAACTCTGCTCTACTGCTAACTTGAAGCTTCCTGATTGGTTTATATCCAGCTCCAGGTAAGTGTAACTGTTGGTGGTCAACAGTGTGGAGCAGTCTAATGTAAATGAGGAAATGGAGGTTCTTCCTCTGGAACACCATCAAATTTTGTTTTCTTTTGTGTTTATGGACAGTACCCATGTGGTGCAGAAACACTTCAGTACTGGCAGGCTATCTTGTAGGCCTTTCTCTGTTGGGGAAAGTAGCAGGAGATCATCTCTATACAGCTGGAACTTCACCTCACAGTCATACAGGATGAGGCCTGGTGCTTAGGAGGGTTCCAGGGCTGCAGCCAGTTGGTTAATGTATATGTTGAAGCGCATTGGGTTCAGACTGCCTGCCTCCTCGGCCCTGCTTGAAGAACTTCTCGCACTTTCCGTTCACTTTAACTAGCTTGACTTACAATTGATCTCTCCTTGACTTAACTCATAATTGATCTCTTGTTATTTGACTCAACTCATGATTTGTCTCTACTTATCTGTTTATCTCATGGACTAGCTCCCCTTAAGCCTCGTACACACACTTGATTAAAGTCGGCTGAGATGTCCAATAGCGACAGCCTCAGTCGATAATCCAGAAATGGGCTGTAACCCCTGACCGCTGATTAGCAAGATCTGTCTAGCGGATAAACTCACCCCCAACAATGGCCAACTGCTGTGAGGACACTGCTCCCCTGCCTGCCATGTGGCGTCAAGCACACGTCGCTCCCTCGTCCCTCTACCCCCACATAGTAACTGAACGTGTTGTCAGCTATATAGCGTCTGTACAGCCGGTGCCAGCTATGTCACCCCAGGGGAACAGGTCCTGATTCCTGACGGGTGACATCTGTCAATGTTGTGCACGCACCTTTACAGTTAAGGTGAATAAGTATGCTTTGTGAACCATCCCCATTGTGCTGTGTGTGAGGTGAGGATTCTCTTATTCAGGATGCTGTTGAACACTTTTCCCAGTGTGCTGCTTACACAGATGCCTCTGTAATTGGCTGGGTCACAGCGATCTCCACTCTGCTACATTGGAGTTATGAGTACTTCTCTCTTTCTGTCCCGGTCTCTCTCCACCTTGGAGTAATAGGAGTCATGTGGAAACATTGAGCGTCTTGGGCGCAGCAAAAAGAACACCTCATTTCTCTCAATTAAGTATATTTTTCCTAATCTGAATGCAGATGGTTATTAGCAGTGAAAGATGATTTTAGATTTTGCGGTTTGTAAGCAGGAAAGAAAGCTTTCAGTTGCAGCTGGCTTTACTGCTCCAAAACATGCCAGTCTCGTCTGCAGCCACTTCCATGCCATGGGCAGTCAGTTACTCCCCTGCGACAGTATAATGGCTCCTTCTGCCTCCATTACCAGGTCTCACCTGTTCTAAGAGCTATATTGAAGCTGCCATCTTTGTCCACTGTTAAAGAATGTTAGTTCTCTGTTTGTCATGGTAATCTTTGAGCCTCAGTAGGTTAAGGCTGGCTTTAAGCATATTGAGTGTGTCTACTTCCTGCTTTCATGGAAGCAGACATAGGGTTAACATCCTGTGTTTACAAATTAGCTGCTCTGTCGAAGTAAACATATAACACATCTGAGAGATCAAATTACAGCTGTGATCTAATTCCCCCTCAGTCACAGATGAGGGGTAATTAGACAGGTTAAACTCTCTAAATACATACAGGGTGCATGTCTCTATTTTCCTTCTTTTTTATTGGATATGATCAATCCCTTGCCACGGTGGGCCGTTATGATACTCATTCATACACAAGGGTATAAGTCACACCTACAGTTGTGTTTAAAATTATTCAACCCCCACTGAAATTTAGTGTTTTGGCCAGTTTGACATGGATTTTGATCATTTCAGTCATCTTGTTTGTCTGTAAGTCAAACAAATAAAACATAAAATGTATAATGAAATAACCACAAATGTCTTTTCTGTGCTCACATCATTATCAGTTTTATTTAACCCCCAAGTGACATTCATTCTTAGTACAACATCCTTTTCCAGTTATAACAGCTTTTAAACGTGAAGCATAGCTAGACACAAGTGTCTTGCAGCGATCTACAGGTATTTTAGCCCATTCTTAATGGGCAAAAGCCTCCAGTCCAGTCACATTCTTATGGTGTCTACACACTTGAAAGATAAATGAAAGATATCAGGCCAGTTTTACCCCCTTCCATGTAGTATAAGAGCCAAACTCTACACAGTCTATTCTATTGAGCTGAACTCCCCAGCAGATAAAAATCTTTGCAGGATGCTCTACACAAAGATGCTGTACACATTCAAAAGATAAGTATCTGCAAAAGATCCGTCCCTGCAAAATGCATTCATAGTCTATGATATCTGCAGATCCTCATACACACCTTGTTTAACAGACTTTATCTGCATATCTGACAATCATCTGCAGATCTGAAAATCCATCCTGGTGAATCTGATCTGCAGATGAATGTCTGTTAAAGAGAACCCGAGGTGGGATTTTATTATGCTAGTGGGGCAGAGGCTGGTTGTGCACACTAACACCAGCCTCTGTTGCCCCATGGTGTGCCTCCAAGACCCCCCTGCGCGCCGCTATACCCCCCGCAGTGCTGGCGACACGCAGCATGTATCGGCGCTACCCGCCTGCGTCACTTACCTCCAATCAGCGGGAGTGAAGGGACACAGGCGGGTAGCGCCGATACAGAGGAGGCGGGGGAGCGGCGCTGACAGACAGCGCTTAGGTAAACATTGTGCTGGCGACACGCTGCGTGTCGCCAGCACTGCGGGGAGTATAGCGGCGCGCAGGGGGGTCTTGGAGGCACACCATGGGGCAACAGAGGCTGGTGTTAGTGTGCACAACCAGCCTTTGTGCCCCACTAGCATAAAAAAATCCCACCTCGGGTTCTCTTTAAACAAGGTGTGTATGAGGATCTGCAGATACCATAGACTTTGAATGCATTTTGGAATGGATCTTTTGCAGGAACAGATCTTTTGCAGATAATGATCTTTTGAATGTGTACAACATCTTTGTGCACAGCATCTTGCAAATATTTTTATCTGATGGGGAGTTCAGCACAATAGAATAGACTGTGTAGAGTATGGCTCAGCCTCTCATACTACATGGAAGGGGGTAAAATTGGTCTGATATCTTTCATTTATCTTTCAAGTGTGTATGTAGCATTAAGGTGCGTACACACATGCGACTATGGTCGTTTGAAACGATCGTTCCCCGATCGTTTCAAACGACGATCGTTTAAAAAAAAGCAGCCAACGACCATTAAGTCTAACGACGGACGAGCTGGATCGTTAAAAACTAACGATCTAGCTTGGCGGATTTTTTCCAACGACGGTCGTTTGCAAAAGTAGTACATCGTTGGAAACGGTCGTTCGTACTAGGCTTGACATGCGCATTTCACTATTTCTCCATGGAACTTTTCATTTTTATGTGCAGGCGCAATAGTTGCTTTTACGTGATGTAACGTTCTGTCTAACGATCTGATCGTTACACACCTTTTAAAACTAACTTTACTTAGGTCGTTCTTTCATCAATTAAAAGTTCGTTTGTCGTTGACAACGAACGATCGTTGTCGCATGTGTGTACGTAGCATTAGGCTTGCGTGCTGCAACTGCTTTCTTTAAGTCCCACCAGAGGTTCTCAATCAGATTTAAGTCTGATCACTGCGATGGCCACTCCAAAATGTTCCAGCCTTTAATCTGCAACCATGCTCTAGTGGACTTGGAGGTATGCTTGGGATCATTGTCCTGTTGAAAAGTCCAACGTCTCCCAAGCCTCAGGTTTGTGACAGGCTGCATCAGATTTTCTTCCAATATCTCCCGGTACTGAAGAGAATTCATGGTACCTTGCACACACTGAAGCCTCCCTGTACCTGCAGAAGCAAAAAACAGCCCCAAAGCATGTTTGAAACCCTCCCCCCCCCCCCCCGCTATGCTTCACAGTAGGCAAGGTGTTCTTATCTTCATAGGCCTTGTTCTTCCTCCTCCAAACATAGCGTTGATCCATGGGCCCAAACAGTTCTAATTTTGTTTCGTCAGTCCACAGAACACTATCCCAAAACAAATATAATAATCACCTGGTTTTCACATTTTTGTAAGGAGGGGGATTCCCTCCAAAAAGGGATAGGAAGGGATAAAAGGGAAAGTGGGTAAGGACATGAGGGTAAGGGATACAGGGAGGTCCCCATGGGTGGAAATTCCACATCATGCCAATGGGGCACCTCCAGGGGAAAAAGCGAGGGAGGGAAGGATGGGAAGACGAAGGGGGGAAAGACCTGGGTTGAAAAGATAAGTTCACTGTAACGATTGGTGTCAGCACGCAGAGAGAATCTGATTATTGGTGATCTGCAGTATCACCAAGAATGCAGATATATACCTGATTATTGATGATCTGCAGAATCACCGATAATACAGATATATTACTAACCTCTGGACACCTATGGGTATGTAAGTGTTTGGTGTAACAGTAGTACTTTGAATAATGCACCTGCTGGGCAGGTGATAATAGGCAGTAAGGAACACTGCTCTGAGAGCACAGGAACCTTCCAGCAGCCAGTGACTCTCCAAGGGGTGGAGTCAGGCTGGAGACAGGAAGGGTCAGAGAGTGAGTGACACCTGAAGGTGGATGTCACTATCTGATCTGGAGACTATCTTTTAAGAGGAGAGATAGTTCTCGAGGTCGGGCACGCCTGGTCGGTAACACACGGACAGATAAAGTACAAAGACAGAAGGCTGATTCGGTATCCTAGGCAAGCAGAGTCTGGCAACGGAATATCAGATATGCGAGGTACTGAATCAGAGGACAGAGGAATAGTCAGGAAAGCAATAAGTCATAACAGATATCAAACAATGCCTAGTCTGGGTGTGAGGTCCGTGGTCTCTCCACCCCGGAACTAGTCTGATGTATAACAAAATGATCGCACAAGTTCCCTAGTCTTGGGTGCGAGGTCCGTGGTCTCAGCACCCTGGAACTAGTCTGGAGTATAACACAGATGATAATACAGTTCCCTAGTCTGGGTGTGAGGTCCTTGGTCTCTACACCCTGGAACTAGCTTAAGCATAAACAGAATAACAGTTCAAATAATCTGGCTCAGTGTGAATTCCCAGGTCCTCCTGGTTCAAACACACTGTTGGATCTGACTAAGGTCTGAGTGCTACCACGTAGTGTTCGCAACGGCAGACAACCTGCAACTGGCCAGCAGTAACTATATATGGAGTAGTGCTCTCCAGCACCACCCTTAATTGATCAACCAATAGTATCCTGCTCTGGAGTCAGCTGATCGGCATGATCGGTAATACAAGCCAAGGGTCGAGACGGGCAGCAGACAGGAGTAGTCGGGGTCACAAGCCAAGAGTCAATACCAGGAATACGATCAGGATAATAACAGGTTCACTAGGCACACGCTGTATGAACAAACAGCACATGACTAAAGGGCAGACCTGTTTAAATAGGACAATGGGCGCTTATTCATATGGGGAGTAACCCTATAAAGGCCTTCTGCCCAACAAGGCCACTGTAGGGTCTAATGGTTTTTGAAGCTTGAACATGAGAGAGATGCGTCTCCATATATTTTTCCAGAAGACTTTGACAACTGGACATTGCCACCAAATATGCCATAAGGTGGCCATTGATAGTGCAATTTTTTAAAAAAATTTTCGATTAGATAATTTAGTTAGATCGAATATAAAGATTTTTCCAGCATGTCCGATCAGATTTTTCTCGAAAAAACGGAATAATCGTTCGAATTTCTTGATCGAAAAAAAAAAATATTTTCAACTTTCATTCGATTCAATCATTTAGATCGAATAAACAGGATAATCGAACGTTTATTGTACCATGTATGGCCACCAATAGCATACCTTTAAGGCCACATCCTCTAACATTTATCTGATTCCAATGGGGAAAAAGCATGTATTCTGGCAGCTTCACGTTTGAAAGCTGTTATAACTGGAAAAGGATGTTGTACTAAGTACTAAGAATGAATGTCACTTGGGGGTTGAATACAACTGATAATGATGTGAGCACAGAAAAGACATTTGTAGTTATTTCATTATAAATTTTATGTTATATTTGTCTGACTTACAAGTGCCTCTATTATTTAATGGTAAACAAGATGACTGAAATGATCAAAATCAATGTCAAACTGGCCAAAACACTCGATTTCAGTGGGGGTTGAATAATTTTTAACACAACTGTATATATACAGATTCAGAGTAGGTTCATTTTGGCAACAGTGAAGAGTTTACACAGTGATGTAAGTACACACACACACACACACACACACACACACACACACACACACACACACACACACACACACACACACACACACACACACACACACACACACACACACACAGGATTCAATTACCTTCTAGTCATAGGGCCTGATTCACAAAGCGGTGCAAAGTGTTTGCACGCCAGTGAAAAGCCCTTTATCACGCCTAAACTCAGTTTAGGCATGATAAGAAGAAACTCGCGTGAATTTTCCACGCGCAGCGCACCGTGCTTCGCGCGCAGCGCCCATTAAGCCCTATGGGACTTTGCGCGCGGGAGTTTGCGCGCGATAATCAGCACAAAGCGGTGCTAACTCAGCCGTGCAAAGGTTATCACGCCCAAAGTCTTTTAGGCGTAATAACTGAGTTATCACCGCTTTGTGAATCAGGCCATAGTGTCTTTATCTTATCTGACATGGGAAGTTTCTATTATTTGCATTCTATTATTTGCCACAATCCTGTTGGCACTGCACAATTTGGCAGTTGGCACAGGTTAGTAAAGGCACACAGACCACGTTAAAAAAATTATAATAAAAATTAGGGGACATATAGGGACCTATTTTAGAAAGATAAGAGTTTATACAGTATATACAGGATCTTCTCAAAAAAAATTTGCATATTGTGATAAAGTTTATTATTTTCTGTAATGTACTGATAAACATTAGACTTTCGTATATTTCAGATTTCCTGTCTCAAAAAATTAGCATATTTCATCCGACCAATAAAAGAAAAGGGTTTTTGAAACAAAAACAAAAAAGTCAACCTTCAAATAATTATGTTCAGTTATGCACTAAATACTTGGTCGGGAATCCTTTTGCAGAAATGACTGCTTCAATGTGGCGTGGCATGGTCGGCAATCAGCCTGTGGCACTGCTCAGGTGTTATGGAGGCCCAGGATGCTTCAATAGCGGCCTTAACTCATCCAGAGTGTTGGGTCTTGCGTCTCAACTTTCTCTACTCAATATCCCACAGATTCTCTATGGGGTTCAAGTCAGGAGAGTTGGCAGGCCAATTGAGCACAGTAATACCATGGTCAGTAAACCATTTACCAGTGGTTTTGGCACGGTGAGCAGGTGCCAGGTCGTGCTGAAAAATGAAATCTTCATCTCCATAAAGCTTTTCAGCAGATGGAAGCATGAACCCGCTTTTGAACCAGAAACAGCGGCACAAGCGCCTGACCTGGGCTACAGAGAAGCAGCACTGGACTGTTGATCAGGAGGGAGGGAGAGGCGGCGATGCGCGTCTGATAGACGCGACTGGAGGCAGGGCTGCAGCAGTTAGCCCTGCCTCCAGGAAGACAATTTCAGCGACCAACTTTCCAACCAACTTTTGCGGGGGGTGGGTTGGGGGTGAAGGGACCCCCGTTTAGCCGCGGGATGGCGGCGTTTTAGCAGGGGCACACGTGCCCCTGCTATATATGAGAGCTGAAGCGAGATTTAGTCTCGCTTCAGTGTCTCTTTAAGGCCGCTATCGAAGCATCCTGGGCCTCCATAACACCTGAGCAGTGCCACAGGCTGATTGCCTCCATGCCACGCCGCATTGAAGCAGTCATTTCTGCAAAAGGATTCCCGACCAAGTATTGAGTGCATAACTGAACATAATTATCTGAAGGTTGACTTTTTTTGTTTCAAAAACACTTTTCTTTTATTGGTCGGATAAAATATGCTAATTATTTGAGATAGGAAATTTGGGTTTTCATGAGCTGTATGCCAAAATCATCAATAAGAAAAACAATAAAAGACTTGAACTATTTCAGTTGTGTGTAATGAATCTAAAATATATGGAAGTCTAATGTTTATCAGTACATTACAGAAAATAATGAACTTTATCACAATATGCTAATTTTTTGAGAAGATCGTGTGTGCGCGTGCGTGTGTGTGTATTTGGGGTACCAATTATTATTAGGCAACTTATTTATTTTTTGATACTACAGCCCCCATTAATGAAATAATCAGTAATATTGTTGCATTTCCGCCTAGTCACATGGAAAGCAATCCTGTACTATTTATTTCACCAGAGATGCACTTTAAATCTGGACAGAGAATAGATACCTTTAGGCTGCTTATACACTAAGACGTTACAGGCGCACGTTAGTGCGCCTGTAACGCTCCCCCAACGCACAGCAATGTAACACAAGTAGGCTGTTCACACTGCCCACGTTGCGTTACATGTAACGCTGCACGTTCTCCGGAAAGTGCAGCATGCTACGGCGTTACAGCGGCTATAGCCGCGTTAGACTGTTTGCAAATGCGCAGTGGGGGGCGGAGAGGAGGCGGAGAAAGCCAGCTACAGTAGCCGCGCACATGGCTACTTAATATTCACTGCACTGGCGGCCGCTGATTGGCCGGCGGGACCACGTGATGCGGAGTGTCTCGCTCTGCATCACGTGGTCCCGTTGGCCAATCAGCGCCACTCTGGGAGACATAGGAATCGAGCCGCCTAACGCGGCTCACTCTACCGTCCTCACTTGCAGCACCATACGTTGCGTTAGGTGCACGTTATGCGACCTTAACGTAGCACCTAACGCAACGTCTTGGTGTGCAAGTAGCCTTATGGTTTTGGAGTGAGAATCAGAGTTCCCCTTTATGTGGCCCCTGGTGAACGGACGTCTCTGAGTCAAGATATAAACAAGTCTGAGCCGCCAATGAAATGGTACTAATTTCAAGTTGAATGCAAATTATATGTAGCTTGAAATTGGACCAATCAGAATGTCAGAAAGTGCACGTGTCTGGCTTGATTCCAAATTGCATACAATTTGCATGAAATCTGCATGCAAGCAGGAATTCGTAGCTTCTTATTGGCCACCTTTAGCTGCCACTATGGCTCTTGATCGTCTCTCTGGAAACACAGAAGGGATGTTCCTCTGCCCTGTGTGGAGGGTAGTAGAGTGAGAACAGCTGGCAGCGGAAAGGGCGCCAAATGGTAACCTAACACTAGAATGCAAATAGTGATCATCTTATGAATGTCTGTGCGTGAGATGTGCGTCATGTGTCTCCTCCTACTAACACACAGTGTGCTGCACATAGCTGTACTGTACTGTGCGGTGCTGCTGCTGCGCATAGCTGTACTGTACTGTGCGGTGCTGCTGCACATAGCTGTACTGTACTGTGCGGTGCTGCTGCACATAGCTGTACTGTACTGTGCGGTGCTGCTGCACATAGCTGTACTGTACGGTGCTGCTGCACATAGCTGTACTGTGCGGTGCTACTGCACATAGCTGTACTGTGCAGGGCTGCACATAGCTGTACTGTGCGGTGCTGCTGCACATAGCTGTACTGTACTGTGCGGTGCTGCTGCACATAGCTGTACTGTACTGTGCGGTGCTGCTGCACATAGCTGTACTGTGCGGCGCTGCACATAGCTGCACTGTGCGGCGCTGCACATAGCTGTACTGTGCGGCGCTGTACATAGCTGTACTGTACTGTGCGGTGCTGCTGCACATAGCTGTACTGTACTGTGCGGTGCTGCTGCACATAGCTGTACTGTACTGTGCGGTGCTGCTGCACATAGCTGTACTGTACTGTGCGGTGCTGCTGCACATAGCTGTACTGTACTGTGCGGTGCTGCTGCACATAGCTGTACTGTACGGTGCTGCTGCACATAGCTGTACTGTGCGGTGCTGCTGCACATAGCTGTACTGTGCAGGGCTGCACATAGCTGTACTGTGCGGTGCTACTGCACATAGCTGTACTGTGCGGCGCTGCACATAGCTGTACTGTGCGGCGCTGCACATAGCTGTACTGTGCGGCGCTGCACATAGCTGTACTGTGCGGCGCTGCACATAGCTGTACTGTACTGTGCGGCGCTGCACATAGCTGTACTGTACGGCGCTGCACATAGCTGTACTGTACTGTGCGGCGCTGCACATAGCTGTACTGTACTGTGCGGCGCTGCACATAGCTGTACTGTACTGTGTGGCGCTGCACATAGCTGTACTGTGCGGTGCTGCACATAGCTGTACTGTACTGTGCGGTGGTGCTGCACATGGCTGTACTGTACTGTGCGGTGGTGCTGCACATGGCTGTACTGTGCGGTGGTGCTGCACATGGCTGTACTGTGCGGTGGTGCTGCACATGGCTGTACTGTGCGGTGGTGCTGCACATGGCTGTACTGTGCGGTGGTGCTGCACATGGCTGTACTGTGCGGTGGTGCTGCACATGGCTGTACTGTGCGGTGGTGCTGCACATGGCTGTACTGTGCGGTGGTGCTGCACATGGCTGTACTGTGCGGTGGTGCTGCACATGGCTGTACTGTGCGGCACTGCACATGGCTGTACTGTACTGTGCGGCACTGCACATAGCTGTACTGTACTGTGCGGCGCTGCACATAGCTGTACTGTACTGTGTGGTGCTGCACATAGCTGTACTGTGCGGTGCTGCACATAGCTGTACTGTGCGGTGCTGCACATAGCTGTACTGTACTGTGCGGTGGTGCTGCACATGGCTGTACTGTACTGTGCGGTGGTGCTGCACATGGCTGTACTGTGCGGCAGCGCTGCACATGGCTGTACTGTGCGGCGGTGCTGCACATGGCTGTACTGTGCGGCGGTGCTGCACATGGCTGTACTGTGCGGCGGTGCTGCACATGGCTGTACTGTGCGGCGGTGCTGCACATGGCTGTACTGTGCGGCGGTGCTGCACATGGCTGTACTGTGCGGCGGTGCTGCACATGGCTGTACTGTGCGGCGGTGCTGCACATGGCTGTACTGTGCGGCGGTGCTGCACATGGCTGTACTGTGCGGCGGTGCTGCACATGGCTGTACTGTGCGGCGGTGCTGCACATGGCTGTACTGTGCGGCGGTGCTGCACATGGCTGTACTGTGCGGCGGTGCTGCACATGGCTGTACTGTGCGGCGGTGCTGCACATGGCTGTACTGTGCGGCGGTGCTGCACATGGCTGTACTGTGCGGCGGTGCTGCACATGGCTGTACTGTGCGGCGGTGCTGCACATGGCTGTACTGTGCGGCGGTGCTGCACATGGCTGTACTGTGCGGCGGTGCTGCACATGGCTGTACTGTGCGGCGGTGCTGCACATGGCTGTACTGTGCGGTGCTGCAGATGGCTGTACTGTGCGGTGCTGCACATAGCTGCACTGTGCGGTGCTGCACATAGCTGCACTGTGCGGTGCTGCACATAGCTGCACTGTGCGGTGCTGCACATAGCTGCACTGTGCGGTGCTGCACATAGCTGCACTGTACTGTGCTGCACATAGCTGCACTGTGCGGTGCTGCACATAGCTGTACTGTGCGGTGCTGCACATAGCTGCACTGTACTGTGCTGTGCGGTGCTGCACATAGCTGTACTGTACTGTGCTGCACATAGCTGTACTATGCGGTGCAGCACATAGCTGTACATCGCGGTGCCGCACATAGCTGTACTGTACTGTGCGTTGCTGCACATAGCTGTGCTGTGCGGCGCTGTACATAGCTGTTTTGTGCGGTGCTGCACATAGCTGTACTGTACTGTGCGGTGCTGCACATAGCTGTACTGTACTGTGTGGTGCTGCACATAGCTGTACTGTACTGTGCGATGCTGCACATAGCTGTGCTGTACTGTGCGGTGCTGCACATAGCTGTACTGTACTGTGCGGTGCTGCACATAGCTGTACTGTACATAGCTGTACTGTGCGGTGCAGCACATAGCTGTACTGTACTGTGCGGTGCTGCACTGTACTGTGCGGTGCTGCACATAGCTGTACTGTACTGTGCGGTGCTGCACATAGCTGTGCTGTACTGTACTGTGCGGTGCTGCACATAGCTGGACTGTACTGTGCGGTGCTGCACATAGCTGCACTGTACTGTGCGGTGCTGCACTGTACTGTGCGGTGCTGCACATAGCTGCACTGTACTGAGCGGTGCTGCACATAGCTGCACTGTGCTGTGCGGTGCTGCACATAGCTGCACTGTAATGTGCGGTGCTGCACATAGCTGCACTGTAATGTGCGGTGCTGCACATAGCTGCACTGTAATGTGCGATGCTGCACATAGTTGTACTGTACGGTGCGGTGCTGCACATAGCTGCACTGTACGGAGCTGCACAAAGCTGCACTGTACTGTGCGGTGCTGCACATAGCTGTACTGTACTGTGCGGTGCTGCACATAGCTGTACTGTACTGTGCGGTGCTGCACATAGCTGTACTGTGCTGTGCTGCACATAGCTGTACTGTGCTGTGCGGTGCTGCACATAGCTGCACTGTACTGTGCAGTGCTGCACATAGCTGCATTGTACTGTGCAGTGCTGCACATAGCTGCACTGTACAATGCTGCACATAGCTGTACTGTGCGATGCTGCACATAGCTGTGCTGTACTGTGCAGTGCTGTACATAGCTGCACTGTACTGTGCAGTGCTGTACATAGCTGCACTGTACTGTGCAGTGCTGTACATACAGTGGGTTGCAAAAGTATTCGGCCCCCTTGAAGTTTTCCACATTTTGTCATATTACTGCCACAAACATGAATCAATTTTATTGGACTTCCACATGAAAGACCAACACAAAGTGGTGTACACATGAGAAGTGGAACGAAAATCATACATGATTCCAAACATTTTTTACAAATAAATAATTGCAAAGTGGTGTGTGCATAATTATTCGTCCCCCTTTGATCTGAGTGCAGTCAGTTGCCTATAGACATTGCCTGATGAGTGCTAATGACTAAATAGAGTGCACCTGTGTGTAATCTAATGTCCGTACAAATACAGCTGCTCTGTGAGGGCCTCAGAGAATATTGGGAGCAACAACACCGTGAAGTCCAAAGAACACACAAGACAGGTCAGGGATCAAGTTATTGAGAAATGTAAAAGCAGGCTTAGGCTACAAAAAGATTTCCAAAGCCTTGAACATCCCACGGAGCACTGTTCAAGCGATCATTTAGAAATGGAAGGAGTATGGCACAACTGTACACCTACCAAGACAAGGCCATCCACCTAAACTCACAAGCCGAACAAGGAGAGCGCTGATCAGAAATGCAGTCAAGAGGCCCATGGTGACTCTGGACGAGCTGCAGAGATCTACAGCTCAGGTGGGGAGACCCTGTCCATAGGACAACTATAAGTCATGCCCTGTACAAAGTTGGCCTTTATGGAAGAGTGGCAAGAAGAAAGGCATTGTTAACAGAAAGCATAAATCCCATTTGCAGTTTGCCACAAGCCATGTGGGGGACACAGCAACCATGTGGAAGAAGGTGCTCTGGTCAGATGAAACCAAAATGAAACTTTTTGGCCAAAATGCAAAACGCTGTGTGTGGCAGAAAACTAACACTGCACATCACTCTGAACACACCATTCCCACTGTCAAATATGGTGGTGGCAGCATCATGCTCGGGGGGTGCATCTCTTCAGCAGCGACAGGGAAGCTGGTCAGAGTTGATGGGAAGATGAATGGAGAAAAATACAGGGCAAACTTGGAAGAAAACCTCATGGAAATTGCAAAAGAAATGAAACTGGGGTGGAGGTTCACCTTCCAGCAGGACAATGACCCTAAACATAAAGCGAGGGCAACAATGGAATGGTTTAAAACAAAAACATATCTATGTGTTAGAATGGCCCAGTCAAAGTCCAGATCTAAATCCAATCGAGAATCTGTGGCAAGATCTGAAAACTGCTGTTCACAAACGCTGTCCATCTCAACTGAGTGAGCTGGAGCTGTTTTGCAAAGAAGAATGGGCAAGGATTTCAGTCTCTAGATGTGCTGTGCGGTGCTGCACATAGCTGTACTGTACTGTGCGGTGCTGCACATAGCTGTACTGTACTGTGCGGTGCTGCACATAGCTGTACTGTACTGTGCGGTGCTGCACATAGCTGTACTGTACTGTGCGGTGCTGCACATAGCTGTACTGTACTGTGCGGTGCTGCACATAGCTGTACTGTACTGTGCGGTGCTGCACATAGCTGTACTGTACTGTGCGGTGCTGCACATAGCTGTACTGTACTGTGCGGTGCTGCACATAGCTGTACTGTACTGTGCGGTGCTGCACATAGCTGTACTGTACTGTGCGGTGCTGCACATAGCTGTACTGTACTAGGCACCACCGGGGGGGGGGGGGGTGTGACGCCTTCGATGACATATCGAATGCGTCATGGAGTTACCAACGCTAGTTCTTCGCAAACCACCCAAACTGACAGTTTTTGGTTTAAATACACTTTTTTTTCCCTTCACCAAAGGGCTGGAGAAATCTTTTCAAGGTCAGTTAATTAGCCTCCTGTTGAAAAGATTCTCTGCCAGCACAGGGACCCCCAACCAGGCAGAAAGAGGGAAATCTCACACCTCCACTGCCTAACCCCGACTTGGTGGCTCCTCAGCTCCGTACATGAAAAGAGCAGCCACAGGAGGTCCTGCTAACATCCTGCAGAAGCCACTTAGAGACTACAGCTGGCTTTCTTAATGACCTTAGGAAAACCTGCTGTGACCTCAGGAATCCCAATATTCATATGTTCTCCATATTTCCTTCATAATTCCTGACATAGCAGATCTCCCTGCCCATGAAATCTGCACAGGTTATGGGATTCCACAGGGCGCTGGTTCTGACAGGTTTACGGACCAATCGGACTGCCAGATCTAGCGTAAGATTGTTTTAAAATAACCCTCTAATACCCCAGGGGTCTGATTCCCCAAGTTTGGTATCACCGTTCTTGATAAATTCTGACAAACCTAAAAATGTTATTAGATTTAACCTAACTTGTACGGTTTGCAGATGAGCACCCTTATCATGATTCAGGTAAATTTTTGTCTCTATGAGAGGGGCAGAGATCTCCTATTCCCAAAGAGGTGTGTGATCCACGCCCCCTAACCCCTCCTTGCTGGAGTGGGGGCTATAACCAGACAGAGCCCAGAAAGCTCTGAGTCCTTTACCTTCAATCTGATGCCTAGTAACATCCTGGCAGCCCGCAGGGACACGGGCCAACCTCCATCTTTGAACTTTCTAACAAAGGCCTGTTGGCCGCATGGCAACCGCCATTTTGGGACTTTCGCCAAAGACTTGAGATTGCCGCATGGACTACCAATAACGGTATTTGAACTGTATATAATCAGACATTCTGTTCTCTTTTCCTCTCTTCTCTCTGTCAATCAATCTGTTGTAAAATAAGCTGTGTGTATGTAGTTTAGAAATAAACTAACGATTTTATCGTTCAGTCTTGTGCCTGTTCTGGTCATCTGATTGCTGCTATAACGAATCTGCCCTCTGAAGAGTCAGTCATACTACCGCATTGTTTTCGGATTTACTTATAAATTGTTGATTTGCTAGCTAGGTTGTAAATAACCGTTTCTTCCTTCTAGAATTAGCTAGTACCAGATTTCCTGTGCGAAATCGATAACTTCGTTTCTCGATTATAAATACAATTCGAGATTGCATCATATAGGGACCCAGTAACCTTTCTTTAACGTCACATTGCTCACAGTCTTTAAGCCGTCGGAAGTGATTATTCCCCGAACGGTGACTTGAGCGTGTTGAACGTGATTGGGCTGGCTACCGTATTATGATAGCGTTGGAGACTGTCCGCTCCATACAACCGGACAGTGGTGGCAGTGTATTTATCTGATTTCCAGCACGAAATCGATATTTTTAGTTTACAGATTGTATATACAATCAAAATTGTACATGTATGGGCACCTCCAACCAATCTTAACCGTTTACTATGCACACAGTGAATTTGCCTCCAGCAGTCTCTAGTGCATGAGACCTGCATGGCAACAGTGGCCTAGTAATACGGGATTGGTGGATGTTTGTCCCATTACATATTGTCGGCAGCTGCGCGACCAATCTTTATTGTCAGTCTGTTCACCGTACTTCCTGCGTATGCTAACGGGAGCAGATTAGACGGGATTGGCACGCTCTGTCGCCTTTTCTTCTTACCTCTGACGATCCAGCAACCGGTCTCGTTGTCCGTCTGCGCCCGTACTTCCTGCGTACGCTAACGGGAGCAGATCTCGACGGGATCGCGGGGCTGGATTGTCACATTGGTGGGCAGTGGTGATGATAGCACACCCCAAAACCAGGCATAGCCAGCTTTTGGGAAATCAGAGCGCAAAGATCTGACAAACTCAGTCTTTGCAACCAGAATAATAAGACAGTGGTCGCTAAGTATCCTGTCTTGCAGAACCGAAGTTCTGGGCACAAAACGGTACACATTGATAGCGAATAGATTGGTCTACATTTCCTAACTTTTCTTTGCTATATCCTACTCTTTCTTGTACTCTTCTCTTCTGAATGTCTGATTCAGTTCTGGATTACCAGAATTGGTCTGTCTCTGACTTGCAAACACTGTGCGAGTCGCACGGCATCACCGCTTGGAACCGCAACCGCACACAGCTGATCCAAGCCTTGATGGAGAGGAGCGGCCAGGCGATGGAAGTTTCCGATTCCCTATAGGAAGCCTCGCCACCCCCTCGTACACAGTCGCCCAGCACCATGAGCTCTGTGAGTGCTGACGTTGCTACTTCAGCTCCAGGTGATGTGGATACCCAGGAGGATCATGCCATGCTCCCAGCTTCGGTTAACCTACAGCCAGGAACAAGCAGCTCCGGACTGAACTTTACTGCCTTGGGCCATACGAGCCAGCAGTTGTTTCCAGGACTGACCGGAGCAGCTGTACCTGCATCCTGGGAGTTACAAAGAGAGGAGCGCCAGGAAGCAGAACGACAGCGGCAGTTCCTGAGAGAGGAGCGCCAGTTCCAGGAACGACAGCAGCAGTCCCAGGAACGACAGCAGCAGCTCCAGCTTGAGAACGAGGAGCGACAGCGTCGGTTCCAGCTCGAGCAAGGAGAGCAGAAGCACCGGCATGCACTAGAACTTGCCCAGGCGAGACCTGCTCCTCCTAACACTCCTGCAGCAGGAGGCACCCCTCTACCCGCAGTCCCTAAAGCCAAGTTTCCTGTTATGGAGAAAAATGGGGACATTGACTTGTATCTACGCTCGTTTGAAAGAGCATGCCGCCAGTTCCGCATCCCTGAGGCTCAGTGGGCACTCCACTTGACCCCTCAGCTCACTGGTAAAGCCTTGGATGCTTTTGCGGAGCTACCCACCGACCAGGACAGCGACTACCAGGCTATCAAGAAGGCCATTCTCGCTAAGTTCCAGCTCACGCCAGAGGTCTACCGGAAAAAATTCCGCCTGATCCAGAAAGGATCCGCAGACTCTCACGCAGACGTGTATAGCCGTTTAAGCACCACGCTGCATCAATGGCTCCGAGTCCTGGAAAACAAGACTTATGATGCTATTGTGGATTTGATGCTCCACGACCAGTTCCTTGCTGTCTGCGCTACAGACGTGAGACAGTTTGTGTTGGAGCGAAAGCCTAAGTCCGCGAAAGAAGCCGTTGAGCTGGCCGACATGTATGTCGCGACCCGGGTACCGGACACTCGCAGGCCTGCGGTACCAGACTCTCGCAAAACCCTGGTACCTGACAGCCGCAAACCTCCAGCCCCTGACAAGGACAGAGCTATGTCCCAGAACTGGAGAGAAAGCAGGCCCGCTGGCCCTGCGAACCGGGAGTGGGCCAAGCCCTGGTGCGAGCGCTGTCAACGGCCTGGCCACACCAAGCAAACTTGCTACGCAGGCAAGCCAGCCCAGCAACCTAGCCAGGCGGCTACCACCGCAGCGACATCAAGGCCTAGAGGGGCCAACCCATCCGCACCTGCTTCGTCTACTGCACTGCTGGTTGGAGGATCCGAGGTACACCGCATCTCCCAGAACCACCAGCCGGTCACGGTGAATGGCCAGACTGTCGTCGGACTTCGAGACACCGGCGCAGATGTCACTCTTGTCCGCTCACATCTTGTTTCGGAAGAGGATATTCTCCCAGGAAAGTACCTCACACTGACAGGCATCGGAGGTACTCGAACCAACGTGGTCCAAGCCCAAGTCACCATCGATTGGGGTGTGGGGTGTCAAAAGCGAGTGGTTGGGGTTCTAGATGATCTTCCTGTGGCCACAGTGCTTGGCACTGATTTGGGCACACTTGTTTGCCACTATGAATACCCTGCGGACCCGCAGGTGACCCAAGCCGGACTCCCTGACAACCAGGTACTGTACCAACCTTTAGGAAAACAGGGTGAGGGGAACCCTTTACCTGCTATTTCTACCGTACCGACCGCATCTAGGCGCGAGGTATCAGACTTAAATGTACAAGCGACTGAATGTCTTTTTACTATGCCTGTACCTATCACTGTTGACCCAGATGCATGTGTCAATGTCAATAATTGTGATATGCCTGATTCTGTCTCTGTTCTGGCCATTACACGTGCTATGGCCAGCCACCCGAACTCAGAGCCGACAGCAGGGACCCCCTCTGGCTGCTCTGACCTTCAGGCGGATGACAATCAAGAAAAGGAAATCATGTCATACCATCCTAATGTTTGTGATGCTGATGGTACAACTCAGCTGGCAGATACTCCCAGTGTCGCCAGTAACCTGGGCTCAGGTGATGCGGGAGAGGCAGTCCCAACTGTCCCTCCAATAACATCTGACCCCAGCAGTGAGGGTAACTCTCCGCAGCTGACTTCTTACATCACCGGTCAGCTGGAGGAGACCTGTGGCACTGCCTTCGTGCAAGCCTTGAGGAGTGATCCCAGTCTGGAACCACTTAGGGCCAGAGCCGGCCAGCCTCCAGATGAGAGCTCTCCGTACAAAGTATACTGGGAAAACGATAGACTGTACTGCGAACCGCTGCAGCCTATTACAGGTGATGCAGGTGGGAACACCCGCCAGCTGATAGTCCCTAGGGAATTCCGTGCGCAGGTACTCCGCATAGCTCACGACATTCCCTTAGCAGGACATTTGGGTACCAAAAAGACCCAAACCCGTGTGCAGAACCAATTTTTCTGGCCCGCGATGGGGAAGGACATAGCCAAATACTGCCGATCATGTTCCACTTGCCAGAGGGTTAAGAAGGCCGGGGGCACCCGCAAAGTTCCGTTGCAGCCACTGCCTGTCATCACTGAGCCCTTCCAGAGGGTGGCAGTGGATATAATTGGGCCTCTACCCATTCCTAGCACCTCTGGCAAGCGCTACATTCTAACGGTTGTGGACTACGCCACCCGTTATCCTGAGGCGGTAGCACTGTCTTCTCTTAGGTCTGCCACCGTAGCAGATGCCTTAATCGGGGTCTTCTCGCGAGTGGGGTTTCCCGCCGAAATGATCTCCGATCAGGGCTCCTGCTTCATGTCGGAGCTAATGGAAGCCCTCTGTGAGCGAATGCAAATCAAGCACACCACTTCCAGTCCCTATCACCCTCAAACCAACGGTTTGTGTGAACGATTCAATGGAACGTTGAAACAAATGCTGGCAACCTTTGTAGAATCGCAGGGGAAGGACTGGGAGAGGCACTTGCCTCATTTGCTGTTCGCCTACCGAGAAGTGCCACAGGAGTCCACTGGGTTTTCGCCTTTTGAGCTCCTCTATGGCCGAGACGTCCGAGGGCCATTAAAACTGATTCAGGAGACTTGGGAGGGGAAAGATGACCCCTCAGAAGTCTCCGTGGTGGAGTATGTCCTAAAATTTCGGGACAAAATGGAGTCCCTTGTAGCCCTCATGACGGAAAATCTGTCCAGGGCACAGGCCAAACAAAAGGCCTGGTATGACCAGCATGCTAGGGATCGGTCATACAAGCTTGACCAGAAGGTTTACGCCCTACTCCCTGTCAGGCACAACAAATTGCAGGCCGCATGGGAGGGGCCGTACACCATTCTGAAACAAGTAAACCCAGTCACCTACCTAGTAGGCCTGGGAGGTAAACGTCAGAAAATGTTCCACGTGAACATGTTAAAAGCACATGAGGAGCGAGAACAATATGTAATGGCCGTGTGTAGCCAGCTAGAGCCAGAAGAGCCGGATCCCTTGATAGAACTGTTAGCAGAGCTACGAGAAGTGGCGGAGGATTGGGACATCAACCCCCACCTCTCGTACCCGCAGCGATGCCAGCTCACTGCCCTCCTGAGTGCGCACAGCGCCACCTTCTCAGGACTCCCTGGCCAAACCAACCTAGCGGCTCACCGAGTTGACACAGGGACCCACCCGCCCCTACGGCAGGGCCCCTATCGCACCACACCAGAAGTACAAGCCAAGATAAAGCGAGAGATTGAGGAGATGCTGCAACTGGGGGTCATCCAGAAATCCGCTAGCCCATGGGCCGCCCCGGTTGTCTTAGTCCCCAAAAAGGACAAAACAACCCGGTTCTGTGTTGACTATCGGAGACTGAATGACATCACCACAACGGACGCATACCCCATGCCCCGAATCGATGAATTGCTGGATCAACTGGCTTCCGCCAGCTATCTGACAATCATGGATTTGAGCCGTGGATACTGGCAAATTCCGCTTGCGCCCGAGGCGAGAGCGAAATCTGCATTCATCACCCCTTTTGGGCTCTATGAGTTTACTCGTATGCCCTTTGGGATGAAGAATGCGCCAGCCACCTTTCAGCGGGCCATGAACGAACTGCTGGAAGGAATGCAAGGTTACGCAGTAGCCTACCTCGATGACATCGCTGTATTCAGCCCCACCTGGGAAGAGCACCTTGACCATTTGTCACAGGTGCTGGGAAGGCTGTCCGCTGCCAATCTGACCGTTAAGCCCAACAAATGTCAGATTGCCATGACTGAGGTTCACTACCTAGGGCACAGAGTGGGCAGTCAGACCCTGAAACCCCAGATAGGG
Source organism: Hyperolius riggenbachi (assembly GCF_040937935.1). Classification (NCBI taxonomy): domain Eukaryota; kingdom Metazoa; phylum Chordata; class Amphibia; order Anura; family Hyperoliidae; genus Hyperolius; species Hyperolius riggenbachi. The sequence goes on from NC_090657.1 coordinate 64,710,865, forward strand.
AAGGTCGACGCCATTGTGGCCTGGCCTCAACCTACCAACAAAAAACAAATCCAAGCCTTTCTGGGAACAGCGGGGTACTATAGGAAGTTTGTTCCGTCCTATAGTACCTTGGCTAAACCACTGACCGATGCAACAGGTAAAAAACACCCCAACAAGGTCACGTGGAACCCAGCACTAGAGCAGGCATTTCGGGCCTTGAAGGAGGCGCTGGCTAGCGCTCCTGTCCTCCAAGCTCCCGACTTCTCCCGCCCGTTCATTGTTCAAACGGACGCCTCCGACCACGGGCTGGGCGCCGTACTTAGTCAGGTAGATGCAACCGGGAATGAGCATCCTGTCCTATACCTGAGCAGGAAGCTACTTCCTAGGGAGGCCGCCTACTCCACAACCGAGAAGGAGTGTTTAGCGATAGTGTGGGCCCTCCAAAAGTTGCAATCGTACCTATATGGGTGATCCTTTACGGTTATCACTGACCACAACCCCCTCAGCTGGCTGAAGCGGACTGCTGGTACCAACGGGAAACTCCTCCGCTGGAGCTTAGCGCTCCAGCAGTACGATTTCACCATCCAGCACAAACCGGGAAGCCGGCATCAGAATGCCGATGGGCTTTCCCGCTGTACTGAGCCCAAGTAGCAAGTGTATTGCTTCAGTCAAGGTCCTGTTAACCCATCCTTCCCCAATCTTGGAAGGGGGGGAGATGGGACGCCTTCGATGACATATCGAATGCGTCATGGAGTTACCAACGCTAGTTCTTCGCAAACCACCCAAACTGACAGTTTTTGGTTTAAATACACTTTTTTTTCCCTTCACCAAAGGGCTGGAGAAATCTTTTCATGGTCAGTTAATTAGCCTCCTGTTGAAAAGATTCTCTGCCAGCACAGGGACCCCCAACCAGGCAGAAAGAGGGAAATCTCACACCTCCACTGCCTAACCCCGACTTGGTGGCTCCTCAGCTCCGTACATGAAAAGAGCAGCCACAGGAGGTCCTGCTAACATCCTGCAGAAGCCACTTAGAGACTACAGCTGGCTTTCTCAATGACCTTAGGAAAACCTGCTGTGACCTCAGGAATCCCAATATTCATATGTTCTCCATATTTCCTTCATAATTCCTGACATAGCAGATCTCCCTGCCCATGAAATCTGCACAGGTTATGGGATTCCACAGGGCGCTGGTTCTGACAGGTTTACGGACCAATCGGACTGCCAGATCTAGCGTAAGATTGTTTTAAAATAACCCTCTAATACCCCAGGGGTCTGATTCCCCAAGTTTGGTATCAACGTTCTTGATAAATTCTGACAAACCTAAAAATGTTATTAGATTTAACCTAACTTGTACGGTTTGCAGATGAGCACCCTTATCATGATTCAGGTACATTTTTGTCTCTATGAGAGGGGCAGAGATCTCCTATTCCCAAAGAGGTGTGTGATCCACGCCCCCTAACCCCTCCTTGCTGGAGTGGGGGCTATAACCAGACAGAGCCCAGAAAGCTCTGAGTCCTTTACCTTCAATCTGATGCCTAGTAACATCCTGGCAGCCCGCAGGGACACGGGCCAACCTCCATCTTTGAACTTTCTAACAAAGGCCTGTTGGCCGCATGGCAACCGCCATTTTGGGACTTTCGCCAAAGACTTGCGATTGCCGCATGGACTACCAATAACAGTATTTGAACTGTATATAATCAGACATTCTGTTCTCTTTTCCTCTCTTCTCTCTGTCAATCAATCTGTTCTAAAATAAGCTGTGTGTATGTAGTTTAGAAATAAACTAACGATTTTATCGTTCAGTCTTGTGCCTGTTCTGGTCATCTGATTGCTGCTATAACGAATCTGCCCTCTGAAGAGTCAGTCATACTACCCATTGTTTTCTGATTTACTTATAAATTGTTGATTTGCTAGCTAGGTTGTAAATAACCGTTTCTTCCTTCTAGGATTAGCTAGTACCAGATTTCCTGTGCGAAATCGATAACTTCATTTCTCGATTATAAATACAATTCGAGATTGCATCATATAGGGACCCAGTAACCTTTCTTTAACGTCACATTGCTCACAGTCTTTAAGCCGTCGGAAGTGATTATTCCCCGAACGGTGACTTGAGCGTGTTGAACGTGATTGGGCTGGCTACCGTATTATGATAGCGTTGGAGACTGTCCGCTCCATACAACCGGACAGTGGTGGCAGTGTATTTATCCGATTTCCAGCGCGAAATCGATATTTTTAGTTTACAGATTGTATATACAATCAAAATTGTACATGTATGGGCACCTCCAACCAATCTTAACCGTTTACTATGCACACAGTGAATTTGCCTCCAGCAGTCTCTAGTGCATGAGACCTGCATGGCAACAGTGGCCTAGTAATACGGGATTGGTGGATGTTTGTCCCATTACATATTGTCGGCAGCTGCGCGACCAATCTTTATTGTCAGTCTGTTCACCGTACTTCCTGCGTATGCTAACGGGAGCAGATTAGACGGGATTGGCACGCTCTGTCGCCTTTTCTTCTTACCTCTGACGATCCAGCAACCGGTCTCGTTGTCCGTCTGCGCCCGTACTTCCTGCGTACGCTAACGGGAGCAGATCTCGACGGGATCGCGGGGCTGGATTGTCACAGGGGGGTCTTAGGGTTAGGCACCACCAGGGGGGGGGGGGTCTTAGGGTTAGGCACCACCAACGGAGGGTCTTAGGGTTAGGCACCACCAACGGAGGGTCTTAGGGTTGGGCACCACCAACGGAGGGTCTTAGGGTTGGGCACCACCAACGGAGGGTCTTAGGGTTGGGCACCACCAACGGAGGGTCTTAGGGTTGGGCACCACCAACGGAGGGTCTTAGGGTTGGGCACCACCAACGGAGGGTCTTAGGGTTGGGCACCACCAACGGAGGGTCTTAGGGTTGGGCACCACCAACGGAGGGTCTTAGGGTTGGGCACCACCAGGGGAGGGTCTTAGGGTTGGGCACCACCAGGGGAGGGTCTTAGGGTTGGGCACCACCAGGGGAGGGTCTTAGGGTTGGGCACCACCAGGGGAGGGTCTTAGGGTTGGGCACCACCAGGGGAGGGTCTTAGGGTTGGGCACCACCAGGGGAGGGTCTTAGGGTTGGGCACCACCAGGGGAGGGTCTTAGGGTTGGGCACCACCAGGGGAGGGTCTTAGGGTTGGGCACCACCAGGGGAGGGTCTTAGGGTTGGGCACCACCAGGGGAGGGTCTTAGGGTTGGGCACCACCAGGGGAGGGTCTTAGGGTTGGGCACCACCAGGGGAGGGTCTTAGGGTTGGGCACCACCAGGGGAGGGTCTTAGGGTTGGGCACCACCAGGGGAGGGTCTTTGGGTAAGCCACCACCGGGGAGGGTCTTAGGGTTAGGCACCACCAGGGGAGGGTCTTAGGGTTAGGCACCACCAGGGGGGTCTTAGGGTTAGGCACCACCGGGGGGGGTCTTAGGGTTAGGCACCACCGGGGGGGGTCTTAGGGTTAGGCACCACCAGGGGAGGGTCTTAGGGTTGGGCACCACCAGGGGAGGGTCTTAGGGTTGGGCACCACCAGGGGAGGGTCTTAGGGTTGGGCACCACCAGGGGAGGGTCTTAGGGTTGGGCACCACCAGGGGAGGGTCTTAGGGTTGGGCACCACCAGGGGAGGGTCTTAGGGTTGGGCACCACCTGGGGAGGGTCTTAGGGTTGGGCACCACCTGGGGAGGGTCTTAGGGTTAGGCACCACCAGGGGAGGGTCTTTGGGTAAGCCACCACCAGGGGAGGGTCTTTGGGTAAGCCACCACCGGGGAGGGTCTTAGGGTTAGGCACCACCAGGGGAGGGTCTTAGGGTTAGGCACCACCAGGGGGGTCTTAGGGTTAGGCACCACCAGGGGGGTCTTAGGGTTAGGCACCACCAGGGGGGGGTCTTAGGGCTAGGCATTGGTAGAGGGAGGGTTCTGTGAGAGAGTAGGTATCGTTTTAGCCATAGTAAAATAAACATTAGTGATATTTTACTATTGGAATCCAGCAGTAGAATATCACTAATTAAAGTGATATTCTACTAGCAGCAATCCCCAGCGCCCTTTTTTCGTGTAAGCGTTGGGGCCCCCTTACAGCTCTGGGCCCCCCTGCAGTCGCAGGGGCTGCTCTCCTGTAGTTACACCCCTGCTCCCATCACCCCAGTGTAAACGCAACCTCCATCTTCTATGCTTTTATCTCTTTTCTCGTTCCCTGTTTTTCTACTCCTTTTCTTTCTTGCAGCTGTTTTTGTTTAGGATCCTCGCCTGCGCAGCGTCCTTCCCTGCCACTCACTGCTAATTTATTATTTTCCCCTAATCACTGTAATTAGTTTATTACGCAGATATTAATGGATCTTGCGGCGTGTGCGGGAGCTAATTGAAATGTTTGCGATTCCTGATGGCTCTTGACTCTTGCGGAGGATAGAATTCTTTGCAGCAGAGGAAGCTGTGAGTAATTGTGCGGTGGAGGGTGCAGGAAGTAGCAGGTAGCAGTCACATTGCTGTCACCTGGGCTTCCTGAAGGGGCAAGCGGGGTGTCGGGAGATGTTAGTCATGCAGAACTGGGTGGGGTGTCATTGAACGCAGACACCTGGATCCCCTATAGAAAGCAGCTTTCATTTACAGCAGTACAGGCCTCATTATTACTATTATGCTTTCATTTAGCACTGGAATTTTAGCAGTGGTGTAACTAAGGAGCTTGTGGGCCCAGTGTGAGTTTTACATGGGGCCCCAGGCACTGTATAGATATAGCATCCTAAAATCTACCAAGAACGGCTGCAGTGTCAGATAGGTGGATTCAGAGTAAGCAAACACATTAAAACAGACCTGAACTCAGATCTTCCTCTCTGCTCTAAAAGAGCATAATAACCTTTAAACAAAAAAACATTTCTTTGTTACAGCTGATACAAATCCTGCAATACATTTGTAGTGTGTCTACTTCTTGTTTTCATGGAAGCAGGCACATTGTTAACATCCTGTGTTTACAAATTAGCTGCTCTGCCCAGGCAGAGGAGATTCCTGAGCTGACACAGCTGAAAGATCAAATTACAGTGATGATTAGACACAGATAAGGGGGAATTAGACAGGCTCTCTCTAAATACATACAGGGTGGGTGCATTTCTCTCTGTTTTCCTTCTGTCCTGTGAGAGAGTTCAGAGGTGTTCATTACCAGCATAGCACCAATGAAAAGATAATAAGATGGATGAAGGAGGGCCCCTCTGGTCCAAGGGCCCCGGAGCAGTCACAACCTCTGCATCCCCTGTTGCTACTCTACTGTTCAATAGTCAGTGATTGTCCCTCAGAAGAGCTCACAATGTAATGTCCTACCACAGACATTCTGAGGCCATCTAGGATGAAAGCAATTGACCTACAGGTATGGTTTTGTGGTGCTGGGAGGAAACCCATGCAAATATGTGGAGAATATACAAACCCTATGCAGACAATAATGTCCTAGCTGTGACTTGAAACGTAGACCAACGTTGAGGGCTAGTCCCATGGTCACATGCTGCTTATGAATGGTATATCATTTTTTCGGTGCCGAAATCTCTGTAGAGAATGTTATTCTGGTGCAGATTGGCTCTGAAAATAATTCTCGCTACTCCAACTTTTTGTGCCCCCAAGCAATACATCATTTGTGGCCCTCCCCTCCCACCCAAAGTCAGAGGCCCCTCTCCCCACCTAATTGGTAGCCAAATTGTCCCCTGCAAACAAATAAGTAGCCCTCCAATATAGGTCGGTAGCCAAATGTGCATTCCCCCAAAATAGGTAGCCATCCCCAATATTGGTAGCAAGTTGTCCTCCCAGAATAGTTAGCCACCCCCAGTATATGTAGTCAAAGTGGCCCAAAAATTGGGCATTGGTGTCAGTAGGGTTATGTAGCTTCCTGCTGCCTCCCCATTCCCAGCACTTACAGACCTGCAGATCAGTGGCAACCTCAAGAGAGGAGAGCAGCACACAGTCAGTAGCCATGCGGCACACTTCAAATGCAGGAAATGAGCAATGACCTCACTTCCGCATCAGAAGTGTACCCCATACAAGTCCCAGTCAGTTCTCCTGGGTCAAGCAGCTCCCCCAAGCTTCAGCCCCCAGATCCTGTGACTAACACAAAGTAGGACCTTAACTCTTCCCCTAACCTAGTTTTCATTGCTGTTAACCCTAATCCTTCTCACAAGGGCCATGATGACCATTTGACACACAGCCTGTGCCATGTGTGGCATACGGGGAGGGAAAAACATACGACACTCTTCACTTCTGCACAGAAGCTGCTCTGAGGATATAAAGAGGATCCGTGTAATTAGCTTTCTGCTTATTTAAAAAATTAAAAAGAAATTCTGGTACAAACTGCACGTTACCAATCCAGTGCCAGTTAGTTGGATCATTTATTTTATTCGCTGTCCTCCAATCTTATCAAATCAGCCACATAGCGCACTTCACAGGTTTAACAACTGGGGAAGCAGCCCCTGCAGCTGCATGAGGGCCCAGAGCCATGGAAGACACCCACTCCTTACTTTCCCTGATTCAGTGATCCCCTCTCTAGAGCAGTTGTTGCTATGGCAACCAAAGTTGTTAATGGGTTGGTGGAGTCATGGTTACCGCACTATGTGTGGTCATAATGGCTAGATGGAGCCCCTGGTCGTTGAAGGGAGACACATGAGGAGGTTGGGTGGGGGCCCCCATCAAATAATTTTTTTGTATTTATGCCCCTAATCACGGGTCATACACTAGCCTGAGAATCCTCATACTGCAAGACAAGAGTGTTAACCAATCAGACATCAGAAGCATTTTGCATCTGCTGCCATCATTTGGTTGCTCCGTCCATCCCTTGTCAAACGCCATAAAGATTTCCAGCAACAAAAATACTGTATATCACAGCTACAACGTATTTGGGGCTGACATAATGTTGGCCACTGGCTATCTGTTGTCGCCGGTTATTAATGAAGGACATATTGAGATCACTTGTTATTTTATGCACAAACCTACTTAAAAAGTTTGCTAACCAGCTGTCACTTTTTCAGGCTGGATAATGGAATATGTTAAATAGCTCCACAGAATGGCCTCAGGCTGCCTCTGGCTCTATCTCCCCCTTCCCAGTCTGTGGCTGCTTAGCAGTCAGATGGCAGATATCCCCCCCTCATAGACAATAGCGCTCACTGCTGCCTGTCCCATTGTATTACCTGCCACGTGCCCCCAACTCTCTCCCCAGGCCAGCTGCTGGTACAATCCTGCTATACAGAAGGCTTAGGCGGGACATAGCCAGGACTGTGACCATCTGTTCAGCCAGCATTCCCAGTCTGGACTACAACGGTCATCTATGTCAAAGCTGAAGGCAGCTTGGAAGGGGGGGGGGGTAGGGGGGGGGCAAGCCACCCTTTCACTGCCATAGTATTACAGCCGCAGTTCATCATCTTAATTAATATATGCATTTAACATAGAAGTATTTTATCTATTGCATGTATGGTTTCCCATTTGGAAGCTTTTTATTTTGCAGTAAAGGACGGCTCACACTTGCTTTAAAAACGTATTCGTGCGATACATTTTTAAGGTTCTGCATAAACACAGGAAGCGGATTCTATGTTAAAAATAGGATCCGCTTCCAGTTGTTACAAAACACGGATCCGTGTGCCGAGAACCGCAAGACGGAACGCAGAGTCCGGATTTGGCACATTTCCCCAGACTGGAAATGAAAATGTGTCCAATGAAAGCTTAAAGGAGTTGTCTAAGCTAGGGAAAAAAAAAAAAAAAAAAAGATCCACTTACCTGGGGCTTCCTCCAGCCCATGGCAGCCGTCCTGTGCCCTCGCCGCAGCTCCGATGGCTCCTGGTCTTCTCCACTGGTGCAGCCGACCTTGCTAGGTCGGGTTCTGGGTCTGCTTCTTCTGCGCTCCACCGCGTGGGTCACGTGGTCTCTCTGACGTCATCAGGACAGTACTGCGCAGTGGAACTTTTTTTTTCTCTAGCTTGGACAATCACTTTAAGGCTTTGTTCACATCTACAATCAAAATCGCTGACGGCAGCGATTTTCGATTTTGTGGGCATTTTTTGTCCCCCTCCAGGCGCTCGGGTGGGTGCTGCGTTTTTTTAACCTCCCTAGCGGTATTGACGGTTATACACATCAATACAAAACATGCTGTGAACAGTATTGACATGCATACACATTAATAATCTACTGTCCTTGCTTTACACATTTTGGCAAGTTACAAGAAAAAAAATATGAAAATTAATTGGATCACTTTTTGCACAGAAATGTGAGGGAAATTGAACGCCAGGAAGGTTAAAGCGCTTTTCTAAGAGCTTTTGCAGAGAGATTCGGCTTTTTTCACTTACTGACGCAAGTCAGGAAGTGAACTCTTTGACCCGGAAATAAATAAAAATGTATTTATCCATGAAAGCGCTGGGGAAATTGCTATACAAAATCGCTTTTTCAAGCGCTTTGTGATTTCTCTATACCTTCTATTGAGCAAAAACTCTCAGAAAATGGTACAGGCAGCACTTCGTTGAGCGGATCAGCGGAACTAACCACTCAGATGTGAACACTCTCATAGGGAATCATTGCACAAGCTTTTTGGGGCAATTTTCAAAATCGCCCGCACTTGAAAAAAAGGGCAAAAACGCCCTATATGTGAACAAGCCCTTAGGCCTCATTCCCATCGCGTTCCGATAGCGTGTCCGTTTGCGTTGGCAGTTTGAGGCATTTTTTTTTCTTTCCTGGCGTTTGGGTGGGCGATGCGTTTTTGTTAAAAGTGCTTTTCTAAGCGCTTTTCCAGAGCGTTTTTTTAAATTCACTCCCTGACGCAAGTCAGGAAGTGAACTCTTTGATCCGGAAAAGAATACATACAATGTATTTGTTCTTAAAAACGCAATTGCTGCACAAAGCGATTTTGTGAGCGTTTTGTGTTTTTCCTATACCCTTCATTCAGGCCAAGTCACCCTCAAAAATGGTCCATGCAGTGCTTAGGTCAACTGACAGCCCACAGAACGCCCCAACTGAACTACACCATAGGAAAGCATGGTGTAGCCGCTTTTAGGGCGCCTTTGAAAAATCGTCAGCGCTATAAAAAGTCCAAAAGCGCCACTAGTGTGAACGAGCCGTAAGAGAAGGGACACTGTCCGTTCTCACTTGGCTAGTCGCAGCATTCACATCACCAGTTTTGCCCATATTTGCGTCGCTGCTGTGATGTCATATTCATGTGCCGGCTGTCCATCGCCATCTCTCGGTCCCTTATAAGAATTCTCATTGGTTCATGTTAGACCAATGAAAATTCTCCCTGTTGCTATGGAGAATTGGCCTGCTGCAGCCGATGGAGTCGCATGCTTCTGCTGGTCTCTGAGCTGTTGAAAGGACCGAGCGGCGGTGGTGGTGGGAAAGTTGAGCGACGATGCGGACGTGATTGACGTAGGAGATGAAAGGCAAACGTGCGGAAGTGGAATGGATGGGGTGCAGACACGTTTGGGTGCGATTGTTGCATGCTGATGCACTTACCATTTCCGTTCTGCATCCGCACAAGTGTGAACCGGCCCTTGAGCCCCATTTTAGGCATGGTTAATTTATGCATCTAAAGGACCACTGAAGTGAGAGGGATATGGAGGCTGCCATATTTATTTCCTTTTAAACAATACCAGTTGCCTGGCAGCCCTGCTGACCTATTTAGCTGCAGTAATGTCTCAATCACACTAGAAACAAACATGCAGCTAATCTTGTCAGATCTGACAATAATGCCAGAAACGCCTGATCTGCTGCATGCTTGTTCAGGGTCTATGGCTAAAAGTATTAGAGGCAGAGGATCAGCAGGACAACCAGGCAACTGGTATTGCTTAAAAGGAAATAAATATGGCAGCCTCCATATCACTCTCACTACAGTTGTCTTTTAAAGGTGACCAAAGGCAAATTTGGACAAAAAAAAGATAGATACCTCAGTAGATATTATATAATCTGGATAATGCAAAGGCTCCCTCCATACCCCTTAGGCTGGCTGTTCCAGTGCCGAGACCCTCTGTAACTATGCGACAAGGGCTTGGCGAACAGGTTCCTGCAGCTGCGCACCTGTCCATGTACGAGCGCAGCAAAGGTGCAAGTACAGTCGGCGCCTGTGCAATAGTACAAAGCCACTCCTGCACAGCTTTTTCTTCCATGCATCAGTGACTCTGTGCCACTGCGCCTGCACAGTGTGGCTGTGCTTGATCATGGATGGACGAAGAAAAAGAGGGTCCTGGGGACCTCAACAAGAATTGGAGAAGCTTAACAGTGATTAACAAGGAAACCGATACACCAGGATAGGTTGGTCTATATGAATGATAATCGCTGTCTTTTACCGTTGTTAGGACACACTAAATTATTTTTGGGCAATACGTAGTTTATCTACCATTTCCTGCGACTGCGGTCTAGTGTGTATGTAACGTTAGAGGCAGAGCATCAGCAGGACAGCCAGGCAGTTTGCATTGTTTAAAAGGAAATAAATATGTCAGCCTCCATATCCCTCTCACTTCCAGTGTCCTTTAGGACATTTTTTTTCACTAGATTTGTGTGATGCTATGCAGTGTGAGCACCGCTGATATGAGGCTTCGTATGACCCCGTGCCACGGTGCGGCAACAGGGTCATATGCATAGCGCCACCCCCTGCTAGTGACATACTCCTTGCTGGGCAGCAAGTACGTCACTGGGATTCCCGTTCTGCGCATGCACGTCGCACCCTGCTCCCATCTTGCTCACTTTCTGTGTTGCTCATTGACTTGCATTGCTGCACAATACGTGCGGTAGGCATGAATTATGCGGTAACGCGCTGCAGACTTTATGTCAGAACAGATGCTTACGGCGCGTTGCATTAACTGTGCAAGGCTCCATTGAGTTTCATTGCACTCGCTACACCTTGCGGTAAGAAACGGTAACACAATGCAGGTTTCAGTGCTAATGTGATCTGATCTGATTTCTACCCCTTCACAGCTCGAACTTCACCTGTCGACATTTCAAGAATTAGTAGAAAAGGAATTAGTTAGGCTAGCAGAGCAGAGAGATCACAAAGTGAGACATAATTTAACCAAAGCAGAATCTTTGGCCATAAAGAGTTTGCAAGATAATACCAATGTTATCATACGGAATGCGGACAAGGGGGGGGGGGGGGGGCAGTAGTCATCCTCAATAGGTCAGACTATCAAGCAGAGGCCCTAAGACAAATAGAGGACCCTGGTATATATACTCGACTTTCTGGAGATCCTACAGTTGAGTTCCAGAGACAGCTGTTTGGTCTGCTTAAGTATGGCGAGAGTCTGGGGGTCTTGGATCGGAGATTGGTGGAGTACTTGGGGGTCCAATCCCCCATTGTTCCAGTGTTCCACCACCTTCCTAAGATCCACAAGCTGGGCGCTCACCCGGAGGGCAGGCCCATTATTGCTGGGATCGGCTCTCTGGGTGAGCGCCTGAGCGATTGGGTAGATTCTTTACTGCAGCCTCTAGTTAAGAGGTTGCCTGGATACCTTAGGGATTCTAAGCATCTGCTAGCCAGTATGGAAAATTTAACTTGGGAAAATAGTTACAGCTGGCTGACAATAGATGTCAAATTGCTTTATTCCTGTATTCCCCATCATTTGGCTCTCACTGCACTTCAATATCACCTAGAGAGGTACTCGGATTACCCCTCGGATCTCCGTTTATTTCTCTGCACTGCTGTAGAATATCTCCTGGCCCGCAATTACTTTATGTTTGACGGCGCCTTCTATCTCCAGAGGTGTTGGGCCTCCATGGGAGCAAAGTTCTCCCCATCCCTGGCAAATCTTTATATGGGGTGGTGGGAGGTGTTCCACATCTTTGGAGATGGGGGGCGCCCGACAACGGGGGTTGCGTGGTACAGGAGATTTATAGACGATATTTTGATCGTCTGGAAAACTGATCTAGTTGAGGCCGATGCTTTTGTTGCTCATTTGAATAATAATAAGTGTAATCTCCGGTTTACCCATGAGTGGCAGCAGGTCAGTATAAATTATCTGGATCTGACTTTATGGGGAGATGGGGACAGTGGGGTTGTCCATACTAAAACCTTCAGGAAATCTTGTGCTGGAAATTCCATCTTGCAGGCCAACAGTTGTCACCCCACTCACACGGTCCGAGCCATTCCAGTCGGTGAGTTTATTCGAGCCCGGCGGAATTGCTCGGATGCAGAGAGTCTGAGCCTAGAATTTGATATAGTGGAACAACGTTTATTGGCAAGGGGGTATCCAAAGTGGAATATTAATAAAGCAAGAGCCAGAGCCAATACCACCCCTAGGGAACAGTTTATTAGACAGGGTGGATCCAACAGGAGGAAGGCTAATGAAAAACCGGTCTTTGTCACAACTTATAGTGTAGAATTTCATCAAGTGACGAATATTGTGAAGAAGTACTTGCCCATTTTGGAGGGGGATGGGGACTTACAGCCATTTCTTCGAGAGGGAGTTAGCTTTGCCAGTAGAAGGGCGCCCACTTTGGGAAGCCTTTTGTCACCTAGTTTATTTAAATCCCCTTCGAGACCTCCAACCTGGCTGACTGTCAAGGGATCCTTCAGATGTGGGGTGGCTTCTTGCCACTATTGTTTTGTGCATACTAAGACCCGTACTATAGTTTCCCTCTCTAATGGACATGTTTCCCCCATTAAACATTTAATTAATTGTGATACTAAAAAACATCATTTATTTGATTACTTGTGATATTTGCTCTGTCCAGTATGTGGGATGCACCACCAGGCCCCTAAGGCCTCGCATTGCCGAACATTATTTGGGGGCCGGTTGGCTCACAAATAGTATCTCAAACGTGGCAAAACACTTTCGTATGGTACATGGGGGTAACATGTCCAGTTTTCGTTTTCAGGGCATTGAGAGGGTATTCCTGCCAAAAAGAGGGGGAGACCTATTGGCCATGATCCGGAAGAGAGAGGCCTTGTGGATTTTCCGATTGGGGACCAGGGCTCCCCTTGGTTTAAATGCCAGGTGGGACTTAGCCTTGGTGACCGGATAGATATTATTTGAGATTCGCTCTCCTTTTTTAAGCTTGTCATCTAGTTGATTTCTGGGTCCATTTGGAGTCATTGGGATGTATAGTCAATAACCATTTAGTAACATGTAGCTGTGTCCTTATCTCTTTGAGTGCGTTGCTTTGTTTGGCTTTTTTATTCATCTTTTGGTATTTTTAACAAATCTTTTAAATTTTTATGCATAACATTGTAAGGGCTGATGTGGCAGCCAGTATAGAGGATGCAGGCTTTGGTCACACCCATTTTGGGTGTGGTCAGTCTGTCACTCCCCCTGGTTTTGCCTACCATCCTCTATAAAACCTTGTAGATGGGAGCCATAAAAATGGCTATGATTAAGAACCATGTAGGTTCGAAACATGTCAGTCGGAGTACTCTTCTATGTGATTGGAATACGTCCTGAATACATTTGTGGATTGTCGAGACATTGTGCGGACCTCCTTTACCTGATACTAATGTGAAAGGGGCCTAAACAATTTTTGGTTGACCCATGGTTTATCTTTTGTTTCCAACAACGGTAGTCTAGTGTGTGTACAGAACGTTAAGGCTCATACACATGAGCCACAGCGGTGGCTCGAGCCATAATAAAACAAAAACAAAAACAGCGACAGCCCGTCGCCAGGTCCCTCTGTGCAACAGCCGTACACACGGCGCACAGAGGGACACAGATTTGGCCGAAGCTGTCGCCGAAAGTTCCTCCCCCCCCCCGCCGTCCTCCCGCCGGAAACTCCATACATTGTGTATGGAGTTGCTGTTGCTAGTCCGCATACACACGGCGGACTAGCGGCAGTTGCGTCGATGCTGCGGCGACAGCTATTGCCGGCGATTGGCAGAGCCAATCGCCGGGTGACAGCAGCGACTAGTGACGGTTCGGGGTGCACGCCTCATACACACGGTCGACCTGTCACCGCAACACGCGGGTGCCACGTGGTTGCGGCGACAGTTGTAGCCCGTGTGTATGGGCCATTAGAGGCAGAGCATCAGCAGGACAACCAGGCAATTTGCACTGTTAAAAAGATAAAATAATAATAATAATAATATTAATAATAATGTCAGCTTCTATGCCGCTCTCACTTCCAGTGTCCTTTAGCTACATTAATCTGATTACGTGGGAATGTTGACTTTTCTTGAACTTTTCTTAATCTGCCTGAGTGGAGTATTATCTAACTGCCATCAACCTAGTAAGTGGAACGTAAGTTTGCATACATAACATTTCACCCAATTCAGCAAGGTGTTGCAATGTGACCTCAGGAGGAAAAGGATGCCAACTTGACTTCATAACTTTCCAAAGTTATTCTTATTGATTTATAAAGTGCCAACATACTATGTGCTGTACAAAGAAACAAACCCGGGGTACATAATAATACAGACAATGGTATGCGGCAAAAAATAAAATATATAATTGGTGCAAAATACAGAGTTGGTAATTCTAGTGACAAAAGTAACAATAATAAAATGTGTAACAAATTCCAAGACACACAATGGTGAGAGATGGCGAGCTTACAATCAGCAGGCCTTCTCAACCAGGGTTCCCTGGAACGCCGGGTTCCTCAATTACTCTGCAGGGGTTCCTTGCCCCCCCCCCCCTTGGCTCCCCCCCCCCCCCCCACATCGTGGGGGAAGTATAATAGAGCACATTATAATAGAGGATACTGTGAAAAGCAGCACTAAATTGGGGGTCAGAATAATAATTAGCACATGAATAAAAAGCACTCGAATAAGGAGACAGTATAATGAGGGCACATGGGCACTGTAATAGAGGCTAGTGAAATTAATCGTCACACCTACTTTTAAACACCATGCCTCCTGCAAAATAAATGCAGGGGTTCCTTGAGATGCAAACATTATGTACAGGTGTTCCATGAGATCGAAAAATTATTTGCAGGGTTCCTCCAGGGTAAAAAAAAAAAGGTTTAGAAAGGCTGATCTAAAGGAATAATGGGGGTGGGATGGGGGAATGGGGGTGGGATGGGGAATGGGGGGGGGGGGGGGCAGGAGGTGGGTTAGTATAAAATATTCATGCCTAGAGGCAGCGTGTTAGGTTATCTAGTATGAAAACAAGGGGTCAATGGGGGAATGGCCTAAGGTAGAGCGTATGCTTGTTAGAAAAAAGTGAGTATTGAGGGGGGTTCAAAGATATCAAAGGTAGGAGAGTGACAGATGTGTTGTGGAAGGGGATTTCAAAGAAGGGGCAAAGCATTTGAGAAACGTTGTATATGTGAATGTGAGGAGGTGATTCTAGAGGAGGACAAAAGAAGGTCATGTGCAGGTCTGAGATTACGAATGGGTTGGTATCTGGAAACTAGTGAGGAGGTTGTTTCCTCCCCACTACCCTCTAGATTGTAAGCTCGCAAGGGCAGGGACCTCCTCCTAGTGTTTCTCATACTGCTGAAATTTTAACATATGCACATGTACCAACTACACAAACTATGTATGTATTTGTATGTATTCTATTCAAGGTCATGACTGTACAGTGTCTTGTATTTCTCATGTATATTTGTTCCCCATTATTTGTTTGTACTATGTACATCGCTACGGAAGATGTTGGCCTATATAAATAAAAAATAATAACAACTAGTGAGGAGATGTACAGGGGAAAGAGATTGTGGAGAGCTTTGTAGATTAGGGTTAAGAGTTTGAACTGGATCCTCTGGTTAATTGGTAGCCAATGAAGAGCTTGACAGAGACGAGCAGCAGTATAGATTGGAGCAGAAGAAGAAGAAGAAAGATGAATGAGACGAGCAGCCGAGTTCAGTATAGATTGGAGCAGGGCCAGTCTGGTAGTTGGTAGTCAGGGCCAGTCTGGTAGTTGGTAGTCCATAAAGTAGTACTGTATGTTACAGTAGTCCAGATGAGATAAGAGCATGCATTAACATTTTAGTTGTGTCCTGAGTGAGAAAAGGTCGGATGCGCGATTTGTTTGAGTTGACAGATTTGTGAACACTTTTAAAAAAAAAGACTTCTCTGTACAAATATCTTGCACCAACCTGTATCAGAACACATCAGCACATCACACAGCCAATCAGATTGCACCTTTTATCCATTTGGGACAGTCAAAACAATGAAAATTGGTGATGCTGACTGGTTGCTATAGTTACTGAATAACACAAATTCTTCTTCAGCTAATTAAATAAAGACATTTTGTCTACACAGCAGCTAAAGGTTTTATATAATAAATGCATAAAAACTTAATGAGATGCTTAACTATTGATAATACCACACAATAAATATAAAGCAATTCAGGCAGTAACTGTCTTGTTAAATGCTTAAACCTCTGGTTCAGCATCATTTTTATAACGGCAAAGGTGGTTAGAAATAAAATGTCTAAAATTAAATTGCCAAATGCTTTGTGTTTGCTATGTTAGATTGTAAGGCCACATACAGACATCAGACCATGGTCTTTGGAAAATGAAAGATCACAGACCAATCTTACCACCCTTCATGTAGTATAAGAGCCATACTCTACATAGTCTTTTCTATGGAGCTGAACTCCCCATCAGAAAAAAATCTTTGCAAGATGCTGCACACACAGATGCTGTACAGACACAAAAGATCAGTATTTGCAAAAGATCTGTTCCTGCCAAAAATCCATTCCTGCAAATTGCAATGATAGTCTATGAGATCTGCAGAACATCATACACACATGATTTAACTGACATTCATCTGCAGATCAGATCCACCAGGATGGATTTTCAGATCTGCAGATCTGCAGATGAATGTCAGTTAA
Source organism: Hyperolius riggenbachi (assembly GCF_040937935.1). NCBI lineage: Eukaryota > Metazoa > Chordata > Amphibia > Anura > Hyperoliidae > Hyperolius > Hyperolius riggenbachi. Next base: position 64,727,561 of record NC_090657.1, read on the forward strand.
ATCATGTGTGTATGATGATCTGCAGATCTCATAGACTATCATTGCAATTTGCAGGAATGGATTTTTGGCAGGAACAGATCTTTTGCAGATACTGATCTTTTGTGTCTGTACAGCATCTGTGTGTGCAGCAGCCTGCAGAGATTTTTTTCTGATGGGGAGTTCAGCTCCATAGAAAAGACTGTGTAGAGTATGGCTCTTATACTACAGGAAGGGTGGTAAGATTGGTCTGTGATCTTTCATTTTCCAAAGACTATGGTCTGATGTCTGTATGTGGCTTAAGGCACAAAATGATGTGCAATTTCAAATTCCGTAAAAAAAAAAAATGCAGACACAAAATGCAAATGAACACAAATGATGTGCGATTTTGTCGAGAGGGTCATTGACTACAATGGCCAGTTGCAGAAGTGCGCATTTTGCTGCGTGCTGCAAAATGCGCAAGATTCTACTATGTGTGCTCCCTGCCTTACCACTAGAGCTTCTGGAAACAAGAAAGGTGGACAATCGAGAGCCCACTATAGTGTATTACATTCAGTAAAAGGTATTTGTGAACATGAATATGAGAAACTACTCACAAAGGTGGACTACCTCCAAGACAACCACTGTGTAGGCAGATGGGGTAAATGTCCTGTCTATGTATATGCATACTATCCGATTTGCCTGAGGAAGCGATCTGTTGACCCTTGAAACGTGTTGCAGCATTTTTTGAAAACAAGAAATAAACATTTGTCCTTAATTGATACTAATCAATAGAGTCTTCTGTGGGGACGCAAGTCCACCACTACTTACCTCCCACCCACCCCTTTTTAAACTGTTTTAATAAACTTTATGCATCTATCGCAACAAATTAGTTACAGAGGATCACTATCGTGTGGTACCAAAACGATGAGGAGGATGTCATGGGTCACAGTCAGTATAACTTTTTTTTGTAATGTATGCTAATGTTCAAAAACAGGCAGTCCCCCTACTACAAACAGGTTCTGTTACGGGAGATTGCTAGTTGAATTTGTTTATAGCGGAGTGTTCAATAAAGTCTTTTTCCTGAATCAGACAATTCAAGTCATCATTTGGGGGGTAAGTCCACTACTACCTTCCATTTTTAAAGTGTTTTAGTGTGAGACCTGTGTTAAACATGGTGAATTGTGGATAAGTTGTTTGGTTTCCGATGACTCTGGATTTGGACGTATAGCATAAACTTGGTTTTTTCATTTTTTTAATGTGCTTTTAAAGTGTTCTGCGCTACTTATGGCCATTAATACAATGCCGTACATATTTTTGTTGTAAAGTCCCCAGTATTCAGCACCAGTGCTCTCACCGAGCCTCCAGAAATGTCTTCTACCCTTCCTGTCGCTCCTAGCAGCTTTACAGCATCATTCGTGTATGGCTCCTGGCGTGTCAGGTGACACACCGGGAGCCAAATACGGAGGCCGGAAAGCAGCTAGGAGTGACAGGAAGGCTAGAAGACATTGCTGGAGGCTCGTGAGTATTTTATGGCTTGCAACACCCCCCCCCCCCCCCCCAAAAGAAAAAAAGAACAACCCAAAGCACAGTCCTAGTTATCCCTCAGGCATGACGTTCAGTTGGGACTTCCAGTTACCTGAGTTCCGGATAACGGGGACTTTGCTGTAATAAAAACAGTATTGTATAATTTGTACATTGATACTACTTTGTAACTCAAGTTGCTACCTCAGTTTAAATTTCGATTATGAGTAGCTGTGTTCTCGTATTGCTCCCCACTACCTATGATTATTGTAGGGATTAGATTGTGAACCCCCTCTAAGGGACAGTTTAGTGCAAAGCAGGAAAAAAGGGCACCACCAATAGGTCCAATAAAATAGCAGGCACAGGCCTACCTGCATTGCAAATTGTGGATATAAATAGCTTTTTTTTGTTTTTATTGTTTTCCCTTGCCCCCCCTCACTGCTGACAAAGGGGTAGCATGGGTAAACATTAAGCAGACTGCATACACTGTATATACCAGGATGGATTTCTAGGAAGGCCACCAAGGCCTGGGCCTTGGGCAGCAGCTGGTCAAGGGGCGGCTGGACATGGAAGAGGGATTGCTGCATATGGAAGAAGAGGGTGCAAATAAGAAGCAACACATGAAAATAGGGAGCTGTTGCCTAAGGGATCTGTATATAACTGAAGAGGGTGCTGCTGTACATGAAGGTTACACATGGAAGAGGGGGCTGCACAAGGATTGGGAGGGATTGCTGTACAAGAAAGTTAACCTAGGGATGGAAAAAGGATAAAGCCGGCCTTGTTATATACGGCAGTGCTATCACAAATCACAATGAAGCATTTCTGTGCAGTGGGGAGAATGGAAAAGAGGTTTTCGCTGTGAAATTGATTTTGCGCCTGTGTAGCTCAGCATCGTCACCTGCATTCTGCACACAGCCACTGCATTTCCCTAATTAAATAAAAGCCAGACATTGTGCTATCTGCCCTCTGAGCCTGACATATTGCTGACATCAGTCCAATATTCATTAGGCCGCTATGGCTGATCAGCGGAGAAAAAGGCCGCTTGTGATAAATCAATAGCTAAATTGAATTTGCATCTTGGCAGCTCTTTGTTCCTTATTGATTTTCGTGTCCCTGCGGTCCTGCCTGGCAGACACAATGTGCAGAGCTGGGGATAGTGACACTGCAGGGAGGGGGGACAGTGGCATACATACAGCTGAGCTCATGCATGTCAATGTATTACATAATCTGAGCTATATCAGTAGTGGGGCAGTCGCTAGTAGCTGTCAATTAAAGCAGAAAGGTTTTGAATGAGAATGACACCATTCATTGGTTACCTCTGATTAAGAATGCAAGCTTTCAATACATTATATGTATCTGTTCCTCTAGACAGGATAGGTGTCTGATATACATATTAAAGTGAACCTGAAGTGAAAATAAACTTATAAAATAATGAATTGGATGTGTAGCGCAGATGATAAATATAACATTAGTAGTACAGAAAAAGTCTCCTAGGCTTTTTTTTTTCTTTCTAGTGTTGTAGGTTTGTTTTTAACCACTTGCCGACCGCCTACTACATATTGGCGGTGGCAAAGTGGCAGCCCCAGGATCACGTAACGCAGAATGGCGTCGGGTCCTGGGGCACTGTTTTGCCGGGGATCGCGCTGGGATGCCCGCGACGTCAACCCGCCGGCCAATAGGAAGCGCCGGCAGGTTGTTAACCTGACGATCGCCGCATAGGAAGCGTATAATACGCTTTGTAATGTTTACAAAGTGTATTATACAGGCTGCCTCCTGCCCTGGTGGTCCCAGTGTCCGAGGGACCACCAGGGCAGGCTGCAGCCACCCTAGTCTGCACCCAAACACACTGATCTGCCCCCCCTGCCCCCTGATCGCCCACAGCACCCCTCAGACCCCCCCCCTGCCCACCCCCCAGACCACTGTTTGCACCAATCACTCCCCTAATCACCCATCAATCACTCCCTGTCACTATCTGTCAACGCTATTTTTTTTTAGTCCCTAAACTGCCCCCTGGGGAATCCTGATCACCCCCCCCAACCCTCAGATTCCCCAGACCCCCCCCCCCCCTGTGTACTGTATGCATCCATCCCCTTGATCACCTGTCAATCACCCATCAATCACTCCCTGTCACTGCCACCCATCAATCAGCCCCTAACCTGCCCCTTGCGGGCAATCTGATCACCCACCCACACCATTAGATCGCCCGCAAACCCGCAGTCAGATCACCTCCCAAGTGCACTGTTTACATCTGTTCTCTCCTCTAAACACCCACTAATTACCCATCAATCACCCCCTATCAGCACCTGTCACCCATCAGATTAGACCCTAATCTGCCCCTGCAGGCACCCAATCACCCGCCGACACGCTCAGATTTCCCTCAGACCCCCCCCCTTATCAATTCGCCAGCGCATTATTTACATCTGTTCTTCCCTGTAATAACCCACTGATCACCTGTCAATCACCTATCAATCACCCCCGTCACTGCCACCCATCAATCACCCCCTGTCACTGCCACCCATCAATCAGCCCCTAACCTGCCCCTTGCGGGCAATCTGATCACCCACCCACACCATTAGATCGCCTGCAGACCCGACGTCAGATCACCTCCCAAGTGCACTGTTTACATCTGTTCTCTCCTCTAAACACCCACTAATTACCCATCAATCACCCCCTGTCACTGCTACCCATCAGATTAGACCCCTATCTGCCCCTAGGGCACCCAATCACCCACCCACACCCTCAGAACGCCCTCAGACCCCAGCCCTGATCACCTCGCCAGTGCATTGCTTGCATCTATTCCCCCCACTAATCACACCTTGAGACACCCATCAATCACCTCCTGTCACCCCCTAACACACCTACCCATCAAATCAGGCCCTAATTTGCCCCGTGTGGGCTCCTGATCACTCGGCCAAACCCTCAGATCCCCCTCAGATCACCTTCCGATCACCTCCCCAGTGCATTGATTGCATCCATTTTCCCCTCTAACCACCCCCTGAGACACCCATCAATCACCTCCTGTCACCCCCCTAACACTCCTATCCATCAGATCAGGCCCAATACAACCTGTCATGTAAGAGGCCACCCTGCTTATGACCGGTTCCACAAAATTCGCCCCCTCAGACCACCTGCCATCAAAATTTGCAGATGCTTATACCCCTGAACAGTCATTTTGAGACATTTGGTTTCCAGACTACTCACGGTTTTGGGCCCGTAAAATGCCAGGGCAGTATAGGAACTCCACAAGTGACCCCTTTTTAGAAAAAAGACACCCCAAGGTATTCTGTTAGGTGTATGAAGCGTTCATAGAAGATTTTATTTTTTGTCAAAAGTTAGTGGAAATTGATTTTTATTGTTTTTTCACAAAGTGTCAATTTCCGCTAACTTGTGACAAAAAATAAAATCTTCTATGAACTCACCATACACCTAACGGAATACCTTGGGGTGTCTTCTTTCTAAAATGGGGTCACTTGTGGCGTTCCTACACTGCCCTGGCATTTTAGGGGCCCTAAACCGTGAGGAGTAGTCTAGAATCCAAATGCCTCAAAATGACCTGTGAATAGGATGTTAGGCCCCTTAGCGCACCTAGGTTGCAAAAAAAAAAAAAAAAAAAAGTGTCACAGATGTGGTATCGCCGTACTCAGAAGAAGTAGTATAATGTGTTTTAGGGTGTATTTTTACACATACCCATGCTGGGTGGGAGAAATCTCTCTGTAAATGGACAATGGTGTTTAAAAAAAATAAATTCAAAAAATTGTCATTTACAGAGAGATTTCTCCCACCCAGCATGGGTATGTGTAAAAATACACCCCAAAACACATTATACTACTTCTCCTGAGTACGGCGATACCACATGTGTGGCACTTTTTTGCACCCTAACTGCGCTAAGGGGCCCAAAGTCCAATGAGTAGGATTTCACAAGTCATTTTGCGACACTTGGTTTCAAGACTACGCCTCACGGTTTAGAGCCCCTAAAATGCCAGGGAAGTATAGGAACCCCACAAATGACCCCATTTTAGAAAGAAGACACCCCAAGGTATTCCGTTAGGAGTATGGTAAGTTCGTAGAATATTTTATTTTTTGCCACAAGTTAGCGGAAAATGACACTTTGTGAAAAAAAACTATTAAAATCAATTCCGCGTACTTGTGACAAAAAATAAAATCTTCTATGAACTCACCATACCCCTAACTGAATACCTTGGGGTGTCTTCTTTCTAAAATGGGGTCATTTGTGGGGTTCCTATACTGCCCTGGCATTTTAGGGGCCCTAAACCGTGAGGAGTAGTCTTGAAACCAAATGTCGCAAAAATGACCTGTGAAATCCTAAAGGTACTCATTGGACTTTGGGCCCCTTAGCGCAGTAAGGGTGCAAAAAAGTGCCACACATGTGGTATCGCCGTACTCAGGAGAAGTAGTATAATGTGTTTTGGGGTGTATTTTTACACATACCCATGCTGAGTGGGAGAAATATCTCTGTAAATGGACAATTGTGTGTAAAAAAAAATAAAAATTGTCATTTACAGAGATATTTCTCCCACCCAGCATGGGTATGTGTAAAAATACACCCCAAAACACATTATACTACTTCTCCTGAGTACGGCAATACCACATGTGTGGCACTTTTTTGCAGCCTAACTGCGCTAAGGGGCCCTAAGTCCAATGAGCACCTTTAGGCTTTACAGGGGTGCTTACAATTTAGCACCCCCCAAAATGCCAGGACAGTAAACACACCCTACAAATGACCCCATTTTGGAAAGTAGACACTTCAAGGTATTCAGAGGAGCATAGTGAGTCCGTGGCAGATTTCATTTTTTTTTTGTCGCAAGTTAGAAGAAATGGAAACATTTTTTCCCTTTTTTTTTTTGTCACAAAGTGTCATTTTCCGCTAACTTGTGACAAAAAATAAAATCTTCTATGAACTCACCATGCCTCTCAGTGAATACTTTGGGATGTCTTCTTTCCAAAATGGGGTCATTTGGGGGGTATTTATACTATCCTGGAATTTTAGCACCTCAGGAAACATGACAGGTGCTCAGAAAAGTCGGAGATGCTTCAAAATGGGAAAATTCACTTTTTGCACCATAGTTTGTAAACGCTATAACTTTTACCCAAACCAATAAATATACACTGAATGTTTTTTTTTTTATTCAAAGACATGTAGCAGAATAACTTTCGCACTCAAATGTATAGGAAATTTTACTTTATTTGAAAAATGTCAGCACAGAAAGTTAAAAAAAGTCATTTTTTTGACAAAATTCATGTCTTTTTTGATGAATATAATAAAAAGTAAAAATCGCAGCAGCAATCAAATACCACCAAAAGAAAGCTGTATTAGTGACAAGAAAAGGAGGTAAAATTCATTTAGGTGGTAGGTTGTATGACCGACCAATAAACCATTAAAGCTGCAGTGGTCTGAATGGAAAAAAAGGCTCTGGTACTTAAGGGTTTTTATGACTGCAGTCCTTAAGTGGTTAAAGAGAACCTGTAACAAAAAAAGTTCCCCTGGGGGGGTACTCACCTCAGGGTCCCAATGAGGCTTCCCCCTCTGCTGTAGCTGCAGGCAATCCAGCGCTGGCTCCTCCGAAGTCTCCGGCAATCCGGGCTCGACAAGCCTGACAAGCTACATTTTACCCTTTCCTGGCTCCAGCGGGGGTGCTGTTGCGGCTCTCAGCACGGAGATAGGCGGAAATAGTCGATCTCCGTCGGGTCTGCTCTACTACACAGACGCAGGAGACTTGCACCTGCGCAGTAGAGCGGACCAATTTCCGCCTATCTCCGAGCGGAGAGCGATACTGTGTCTGCGCTGGAGCCCGGTAGGTAAATATTTACATCCCGCTGTTCGGAGGGCCAGAGCGAGACCGCCGTGGGACACAGGAGGACGGGGGAAGTCTCGATAGGATCTGAAGGCTTCCCCCTACCAAGGTGAGTACCCCCAGGGGAACTTTTTGTCGTTACAGTTTTTCTTTAAGATTTTTTGATACTATCACAGTAAGGGCTGGTTCACACTGTGAATCTCATGTAGTGTAAACGAGCCCTTAGAACGATTTTTCTTAAAGGGGAACTGAAGAGAGAGGTATATTGAGGCTGTCATGTTTATTTCCTTTTAATCAATACCAGTTGCCTGGCAGCCCTGCTGGTCTATTTCTCTGCAGTAGTATCTGATTAAAACCAACAAGCATGCAGCTAGTCTTGTCAGATCAGACTTATAAGTCTGACCCACTGAAACACCTGATCTGCTGCATGCTTGTTCAGGGGCTATGGCTAATAGTATTAGAGGCAGAGGATCAGCAGGGCTGCCAGGCAACTGGTATTGTCTAAAAGGAAATAAACATGACAGCCTCCATATACCTCTCTCTTCAGTTCCCCTTTAAGGGCCGTTTTACACTTCATGCGTTGCATTGAGTTGCATTGCATCGCATCCAATTTGCCAAAATCAGACACAACGAAACACAATGCAACGCATAAAGTGTAAAATGGCCCTAAAGGAATATGCAAACAGGCATTACTTTAAAAAAAAAATTGCGTTTTTACATGCGATTCCAATTCCAATTTTTGATGCGATAAAAAAAAAAAAAAAAAATCTTGAATGCGGTGTTTTTATCTCTAGGCCTTTCTTCTTACGTTGCTAGCATCCAGTGAAAATCGCGAATTGGGATCGGAAACGGAATTGCGATTTGCGGTGTAAAAGAAGCCTGAAAATCGCTGTGCAAAATTGCAATCGTTCACACTCTTTTAAAGGGCAGCTGAACTGAGAGGGATATGGAAAATGACTATTTATTTAAAGAATGCACATTGCTTGGCTGTGCTGCTGATCTTCTGCCTCTAATACTTTTAGCCCTGGACCCAGAACAAGCATGCCGATCAGATGTTTCTGACTGGAAGTCTGACTCTATTAGCTGCATGCTTGTTTCAGGTGTGTTTCAGACTCAGCTGACCAGAAAGATGAGCAGGACAGCCAGGCAACTGGTACTGTTTAAAAGGAAATAAATATGACAGCCTCCATAATTCTCTCACCTTGTGTTCCTTTGAAGGGTGGTTTCACATACAGTGCATTAACATTTTCAGGTGGCGTAGGACCCCACTGCAATGAATCACTCTGCACCATTACCTGTATTTTTTTCCTTGTGCTAGACTGCGCTGACAGGGAAATTGCCATGACCCCGCCCCCTGAATATCTACGCTAGTGACGCCTGATGTCTGAACGTCTGTCCAGAAGCGTGCACATGACTGAGGGGGTCAATAAGTGATATTTTTGCGATATTCGCATGTGCGCCTCACTGCTTCCGCCACAATCTATAGAGATTCTTTGCTGTGCCTTTGACTTTCATAGAGTCATGGGCCGATTCGTACCACGCACACCACTTGCCAACGCCCTGCAGCTTCTACATCGGCTGGACCTGTCGCACCACAAGCACTGTAGCCAGTCTCATACACAGTAAGGGCCACTGCGACCAGCTGTGGCGGGGGCGAGCACCACGATGCGACACTAAGCGTGTACGGGCCCGAAGCCCGCCTACCTATCCACCTTCCCCTGCTCTCTATAGAACAGTTGCACACAGCTATGCTGATCCTGTGTGACGGTCACTGACTATTGGAGAACAATCATGTAGTACTTGAAGAATATATGAACAGAGGTGCCAAAAGCAGAGTAAAAAGTTTAAAGGGACCCTGAGCAGTAGAAATAAATGAAATCGGTACTTGCCTGGGGCTTCCCCCAGCCCACCATAGGCCGTGAGGTCCCCCGGCGTCCTCCAGGCTCCTCTCCAGGTCCCGCTGCAGACCTCATTACTGGTGACACCGGGGCCAAGTGTCAGCCTGACACTTCCTGAACGGTGAAGCTACGAGTCTTCACACCGGCCGCTACGTGTCATCACCCCGGCTGGCGTGGCAGTCCTGCGCATGTGGGGTTTTCTAACCCTGGACCGCGCATGCGCAGGACTGTCACGCTGGCAGTCGTGATGACCCATTCAGGAAGTTTTGGCCAGTGTCGCCGGTAATGAAGACTGCAGCGGGACCTGGAGAGGAGCCAGGAGGACGCCGGGGGAACTCGTGCCCTACGGTGGGCAGGAGGAAGCCCCAGGTAAGAATCAATTTCATTTATTTCTACTGCACAGGGTCCCTTTAAAATGAATTTAAAAAAAAAGGAGGCAGTGGTGGACTTACCTCCCCAAGAAGAAGAAGACAATTTTCAGCAAAAAAACTTTATTGATAATTCCAAAAAAATTGCAACCGGTTTCAGGGGTTTCCGGGGATCCCGACGGAGGCTCTTTTCTTGTCTTATATCGCACTATAGTTACTCCTGTTACAGCCTGAGGAAGCAGGCGTAGATCTGCGAAACGCACTGCAACTTTTTGGAGTTACAAATAAAGTGTTTTGCTGATAACTGACTGTATCAAATCTTCTTGGCAAGGCAAGTCCACCACTGCCTCCCTTTTTTAAACTGATTTTAAACGTTTTACTCAGCTTTTGGCACCTTTGTCCATATATTCATCATATGGTCTAGTCAAGTGTTTCTCAACATTTAATTGGTATGTACCCCTTTTAAAACCCTGTATTTACTAAGTACCCCCTAGCATAGTAATCATTATCACAAGTACCCCTTGACAAATATAGATTTATTTGTAGTACATGCTAATTAGTTCTAAACCATTTCCAAGCATTTACTATTGCTTTTAATTAGCTAAATAACTAAATTGGTGTTTAAATAAGATTTATCATTTTCTAAAACTCTAAATTTGTTATTCTTGGTTAAGTATATAAAGCCCGAGTACCTCCTGGAACCATCAGAAGTACACCCTGGGGTACGCGTACCACACATTGAGAACCTAGAGTCTAGTCCACCCTTGGGGGAGGGGTATTACCCTGTTTTTCCTGTCTACAGAGAGCAACTTTTAAGAGAACCCGAGGCGCGTGTTTTGAATATTAAGAGAACACAGAGGCATGTTCTGTGTATAATCGCAAGCCTCTGTGTCTCTGTATTGCTGCCTCTAGTTCCTCCCTTGGTCTGCTGCTGTCCCCCACTGTAAAAAGCGTTATTTACCTGCAGACTGTCATGCAGTCAGTGCTCCCCCCGCCTCTGTCCCCGCCGCTGCCCGATTCCATGAGCTTCCTCCAATCGGAAGTTAAGCTGCGACCCAGGAAGTACCTCGCGGAGGCGGGCAACGGTGGTGACAGAGGCGGGGGAACGCAGATTGAATGACAGTCTGCAGGTAAATAGAAGGCTAGCGACAAGGAGATTGTCGCTAGCCTGGCACTTTTGACGAGGGGGGGAGGTGGGACTAGAGGTGGCAATAGCGAGACACAGAGGCATGTGATTGTGCACAGGATATGCCTCTGTGTGCTCTTAAGATTCAAAATACCCACCTCAGGTTCTCTTTAAACCTGAGTGGGGTCGGGTCTAATCTCCCCACCTGCAGTTACAGTGGTTGCTTTTGTGGTAACCCACCGTTGGAAGTGCCTGTATAGTTTTATATACTTGATATCCTAACCTTCTACAGTATCATGGGCTCTTAATTTATTATTATTTTTTACAGTCGTGCAGTAGTATATAGTGCAGCCTGTATGTATGGGATGTAGTAGAACATAGTACAGACTGTATGGGGTGTAGTACTATATAGTGCAGACTGTATGGGGTGTAGTAGTATATAGTGCAGCCTGTATGGGATGTGGTAGTATATAGTACAGACTGTATGGGGTGTGGTAGTACATAGTGCAGACTGTATGGGGTGTGGTAGTACATAGTGCAGACTGTATGAGGTGTGGTAGTATATTGTGCAGACTGTATGGGGTGTAGTAATATATAGTGCAGACTGTATGGGATGTGGTAGTATATAGTGCAGACTGTATGGGGTGTGGTAGTACATAGTGCAGCCTGTATGTGATGTGGTAGTATATAGTGCAGACTGTATGGGGTGTAGTAGTATATAGTGCAGACTGTATGGGGTGTGGTAGTACATAGTGCAGCCTGTATTGTGTGTGGTAATATATAGTGCAGACTGTATGGGATGTGGTAGTATATAGTGCAGACTGTATGGGGTGTAGTAGTATATTGTGCAGACTGTATGGGGTGTAGTAGTATATAGTGCACACTGTATGGGGTGTGGTAGTATATAGTGCACACTGTATGTGGTGTGGTAGTATATAGTGCAGACTGTATGGGGTGTAGTAGTATATAGTGCAGACTGTATGGGGTGTAGTAGTATATAGTGCAGACTGTATGGGGTGTGGTAGTATATAGTGCAGACTGTATGGGATGTGGTAGTATATAGTGCAGACTGTATGGGGTGTGGTAGTATATAGTGCAGACTGTATGGGGTGTGGTAGTATATAGTGCAGACTGCATGGGGTATAGTAGTATATAGTGCAGACTGTATGAGGTGTGGTATTATATAGTGCAGCCTGTATGGGGTGTGGTAGTACATAGTGCAGCCTGTATGGGGTGTAGTAATATATAGTGCAGACTGTATGGGGTGTGGTAGTACATAGTGCAGACTGTATGGGGTGTGGTAGTACATAGTGCAGACTGTATGGGGTGTGGTAGTACATAGTGCAGCCTGTATGGGGTGTAGTAGTATATAGTGCAGACTGTATGGGGTGTGGTAGTACATAGTGCAGACTGTATGGGGTGTGGTAGTACATAGTGCAGCCTGTATGGTGTGTAGTAATATATAGTGCAGACTGTATGGGATGTAGTAGTATATAGTGCAGACTGTATGGGGTGTAGTAGTATATTGTGCAGACTGTATGGGGTGTGGTAGTATATAGTGCAGACTGTATGGGATGTGGTAGTACATAGTGCAGACTCTATGGCAGGGGTGTCAAACTCAAACACAAAGTGGGCCTAAATTGTACCCCGGGACCTAGTCGCGGGCCAAATTTGTACACTGGGGCCTAGTCGCGGGCCAAATTTGTACAATGGGGCCTAGTCGTGAGCTCAATGTCTAGTAGACAACTCCCTCCCTCATAAAGTTCCCTGGTGTCTAACGCCCCCCCCCCCCTCCCTTATACAGTTCCCTGGTTCCTAGAGGCATCTACCCTCCACTATACAGTTCCCTGGTGTCTAGAAGCCTCCACCATCCCCTACACAAGTTTCCTGGCGTCTAGAGGCCTCCATCCTCCCCTCTTCAGTTCCCTGGTGTCTAGTGCTTTCCCCCTACTCCCCTATATAGCTTCATTGGTGGCTCTTTGAGTCCGCAAGGAGAAAAGCGCAATATAAATGTAATTTGTCTTGTCTTGTCTTATTGGTGGTCTAGAGTGGGCCAAACATAATGTAAAGTGGGTAAACCACTCGAGGGCCAAATTTAATGGCTCTGAGGGCCAGATTTGGCCCGCGGGCCGGAGTTTGACATGTGTGCTCTATGGGGTATGGTAGTATATAGTGCAGACTGTATGGGGTGTGGTAGTACATAGTGCAGCCTGTATGGGATGTGGTAGTACATAGTGCAGCCTGTATGGGGTGTAGTAGTACATAGTGCAGCCTGTATGGGGTGTGGTAGTATATAGTGCAGCCTGTATGGGGTGTAGTAGTATATAGTGCAGCCTGTATGGGGTGTAGTAGTATATAGTGCAGCCTGTATGGGGTGTAGTAGTATATAGTGCAGACTGTATGGGGTGTAGTAGTATATAGTGTAGACTGTATGGGGTTTGGTAGTACATAGTGCAGACTGTATGAGGTGTGGTAGTACATAGTGCAGCCTGTATGGGATGTGGTAGTACATAGTGCAGCCTGTATGGGGTGTAGTAGTACATAGTGCAGCCTGTATGGGGTGTGGTAGTATATAGTGCAGCCTGTATGGGGTGTAGTAGTATATAGTGCAGCCTGTATGGGGTGTAGTAGTATATAGTGCAGCCTGTATGGGGTGTGGTAGTATATAGTGCAGACTGTATGGGGTGTAGTAGTATATAGTGCAGCCTGTATGGGGTGTAGTAGTATATAGTGCAGCCTGTGTGGGGTGTAGTAGTATATAGTGCAGCCTGTATGGGGTGTGGTAGTATATAGTGCAGACTGTATGGGGTGTAGTAGTATATAGTGCAGACTGTATGGGGTGTGGTAGTACATAGTGCAGACTGTATGGGGTGTGGTAGTATATAGTGCAGACTGTATGGGGTGTGGTAGTATATAGTGCAGACTGTATGGGATGTGGTAGTACATAGTGCAGCCTGTATGGGATGTGGTAGTACATAGTGCAGCCTGTATGGGGTGTAGTAGTATATAGTCCAGCCTGTATGGGGTGTAGTAGTATATTGTGCAGCCTGTATGGGGTGTGGTAGTATATAGTGCAGCCTGTATGGGGTGTAGTAGTATATAGTGCAGCCTGTATTGGGTGTAGTAGTATATAGTGCAGCCTGTATGGGGTGTAGTAGTATATAGTGCAGCCTGTATGGGGTGTAGTAGTATATAGTGCAGACTGTATGGAATGTAGTAGTATATAGTGCAGACTGTATGGGGTGTGGTATTATATAGTGCAGCCTGTATGGGGTGTAGTAGTATATAGTGCAGACTGTATGGGGTGTAGTAGTATATAGCGCAGCCTGTATGGGGTGTAGTAGTATATAGCGCAGCCTGTATGGGGTGTAGTAGTATATAGTGCAGCCTGTATGGGGTGTAGTAGTATATAGTGCAGACTGTATGGGGTGTAGTAGTATATAGTGTAGACTGTATGGGGTTTGGTAGTACATAGTGCAGACTGTATGAGGTGTGGTAGTACATAGTGCAGCCTGTATGGGGTGTAGTAGTACATAGTGCAGCCTATATGGGGTGTAGTAGTACATAGTGCAGCCTATATGGGGTGTAGTAGTACATAGTGCAGACTGTATGGGATGTGGTAGTACATAGTGCAGACTGTATGAGGTGTAGTAGTACATAGTGCAGCCTGTATGGGGTGTAGTAGTACATAGTGCAGCCTATATGGGGTGTAGTAGTATATAGTGCAGCCTGTATGGGGTGTAGCAGTATATAGTGCAGACTGTATGGGATGTAGTAGTATATAGTGCCGACTGTATGGGATGTAGTAGTATATAGAGCAGACTGTATGGGATGTGGTAGTATATAGTGCAGCCTGTATGGGGTGTAGTAGTATATAGTGCAGCCTGTATGGGGTGTAGTAGTATATAGTGCAGCCTGTATGGGGTGTAGTAGTATATAGTGCAGACTGTATGGAATGTAGTAGTATATAGTGAAGACTGTATGGGATGTAGTAGTATATAGAGCAGACTGTATGGGATGTGGTAGTATATAGTGCAGCCTGTATGGGGTGTAGTAGTATATAGTGCAGCCTGTATGGGGTGTAGTAGTATATAGTGCAGCCTGTATGGGGTGTGGTAGTATATAGTGCAGACTGTATGGGGTGTGGTAGTATAAAGTGCAGCCTGTATGGGGTGTAGTAGTATATAGTGCAGACTGTATGGGGTGTGGTAGTATATAGTGCAGCCTGTATGGGGTGCAGTAGTATATAGTGCAGACTGTATGGGGTGTGGTAGTACATAGTGCAGACTGTATGGGGTGTAGTAGTACATAGTGCAGCCTGTATGGGGTGTAGTAGTATATAGTGCAACCTGTATGGGGTGTAGTAGTATATAGTGCAGCCTGTATGGGGTGTAGTAGTATATAGTGCAGCCTGTATGGGGTGTAGTAGTATATAGTGCAGCCTGTATGGGGTGTAGTAGTATATAGTGCAGCCTGTATGGGGTGTAGTAGTATATAGTGCAGCCTGTATGGGGTGTAGTAGTATATAGTGCAGACTGTATGGGATGTAGTAGTATATAGGGCAGACTGTATGGGGTGTGGTAGTATATAGTGCAGCCTGTATGTGATGTGGTAGTATATAGTGCAGCCTGTATAAGGTGTAGTAGTATACAGTGCAGACTGTATGGGGTGTAGTAGTATATAGTGCGGACTGTATGGGGTGTAGTAGTACATAGTGCAGACTGTATGGGGTGTGGTAGTACATAGTGCAGACTGTATGGGGTGTGGTAGTATATAGTGCAGACTGTATGAGGTGTAGTAGTACATAGTGCAGACTGTATGGGGTGTAGTAGTACATAGGGCAGACTGTATGGGGTGTGGTTGTACATAGTGCAGACTGTATGGGGTGCAGTAGTATATAGTGCAGACTGCATGGGGTGTAGTAGTACATAGTGCAGACTGTATGGGGTGTAGTAGTACATAGTGCAGACTGTATGGGGTGTAGTAGTACATAGTGCAGACTGTATGGGGTGTAGTAGTACATAGTGCAGACTGTATGGTGTGTGGTAGTATATGTGAGGAAACGCGGTAAAAGCCGCCGCATGTACTCAGAACGGGGCGGCTGATTCCACGTCCAACGCGGCGGTTTGCACGCATAGGCCTACATCCAGTAAGATGGCCGAACGCGGAGGAACCGCCAGTTGCCGTGATAGCGGTACGGCGGATTCCGCGTCCAGCACGGCAGGTGATTTGCAACACATGTCTGGTGTGGCTGGGACTGATAGTCCATGCAGGTTCAGAAAGACGCACGCGCGCGCAGAGGCAGAACTTTTATGACAGCCAGAAGGGAGTCAGCTGACCACGCCGGTCAGCTGACGATTCAACCAGTTCCCATTGGTCCAGCACTTAGGGGAGGCGCTGGAGAGCGCTTTGCTATATATACTGGGTGCTGGTCATTCTCTGGTTGTCTGCCGTTGCGATCACTACGTGGAAGCACTCAGACCTTTTGTCAGATTCTGTGTTATATCTCTGTTATACTTCAGACTAGTTCCAGGGTGTTGATGATCACGGACCTCACACCCAGATTAGGGACTTGTATGATCATTCTGTTATTCTTCAGACTAGTTCCAGGGTGTTGATGATCACGGAGCTCACACCAAGACTAGGCATTGTATATTATCTGTTATGACCTTCTGCTTTCCTGACCATTCCTCTGCTTTCTGATTCGGTACCACACATATCTGATATCACGTTGCCAAACCCTGCCTGTCTTGGATACCGAATCAGCCTTCTGTCTTTGTACCTCATCTGTCTGTCGCCGACCTGGCTAGTCCAACCTCGAGAACTATCTCCTCTGTGTAGAGATAGTTCACAGATCTGTCAGTGACACCTCACCCTTGGTGTCACTCACACTCTGGTCCTTCCTTCTCTCAGCCTGACTTCCCCCCTTTGGGAGCCTTAGGCCGAAGAAGGAGCCTGTCCTTCAGGCAGTATCCCATACTGCCTTGTATCCCCTTTACGGGGACCCTCCTCAAAGTATTACTGTTGCACCGAACACTCATATTACTCAGGTGTCCAGAGGTTAGAGATATATCTGATTATCGGTGATACTGCAGATCATCAATAATCGGGTATATATCTGTATTCTCGGTGATACTGCAGATCACCGGTACTCAGATCCTCTCTGTGTTACACCGATCGTTACAGTATATAGTGCAGACTGTATGGGGTGTGGTAGTACATAGTGCAGCTTGTATGGGGTGTAGTAGTATATAGTGCAGACTGTATGAGGTGTAGTAGTACATAGTGCAGACTGTATGGGGTGTAGTAGTATATAGTGCAGCCTGTATGGGGTGTAGTAGTATATAGTGTAGAGTAGACTGTATGGTGTGTGTGGTAGTCTATAGTGCAGCCTGTATGGGGTGTAGTAGTATATAGTGCAGCCTGTATGGGGTGTAGTAGTATATAGTGCAGCCTGTATGGGGTGTAGTAGTATATAGTGCAACCTGTATGGGATGTAGTAGTATATAGTGCAGACTGTATGGGATGTAGTAGTATATAGTGCAGCCTGTATGGGATGTAGTAGTATATAGTGCAGCCTGTATGGGGTGTAGTAGTATATAGTGCAGACTGTATGGGGTGTGGTAGTATAAAGTGCAGCCTGTATGGGGTGTAGTAGTATATTATGCAGACTGTATGGGATGTGGTAGTACATAGTACAGACTGTATGGGGTGTGGTAGTATATAGTGCAGACTGTATGAGGTGTAGTAGTATATTTTGCAGACTGTATGGGGTGTGGTAGTATATAGTGCAGCTTGTATGGGGTGTAGAAGTATATAGTGCAGCCTGTATGGTGTGTAGTAGTATATAGTGCAGCCTGTATGGGGTGTAGTAATATATAGTGCAGCCTGTATGGGGTGTAGTAGTATATAGTGCAGCCTGTATGGGGTGTAGTAGTACATAGTGCAGACTGTATGGGGTGTAGTAGTATATAGTGCAGACTGTACGGGGTGTAGTAATACATAGTGTAGACTGTATGGGGTGTAGTAGTATATAGTGCAGCCTGTATGGGGTGTAGTAGTACACAGTGCAGACTGTATGGGGTGTGGTAGTACATAGTGTAGACTGTATGGGGTGTAGTAGTATATAGTGTAGACTGTATGAGGTGTATTAGTATATAGTGTAGACTGTATGGTGTGTGGTAGTATATAGTGTAGACTGTATGGGGTGTAGTAGAACATAGTGCAGACTGTATGGGGTGTAGTAGTATATAGTGCAGACTGTATGGGGTGTAGTAGTATATAGTGCAGACTGTATGGGGTGTAGTAGTATATAGTGCAGACTGTATGAGGTGTAGTAGTATAAAGTGCAGACTGTACGAGGTGTAGTAGTATAAAGTGCAGACTGTACGGGGTGTAGTAATACATAGTGTAGACTGTATGGGGTGTAGTAGATATAGTGCAGCCTGTATGGGGTGTAGTAGTATACAGTGCAGACTGTATGGGGTGTGGTAGTACATAGTGCAGCCTGTATGGGGTGTAGTAGTATATAGTGCAGCCTGTATGGTGTGTGGTAGTACATAGTGCAGACTGTATGGGGTGTAGTAGTATATAGTGCACACTGTATGAGGTGTAGTGGTACATAGTATGGACATAGACTGTATGGGGTGTAGTAGTATATAGTGCACACTGTATGAGGTGTAGTAGTACATAGTGTAGACTGTATGGGGTGTGGTAGTATATAGTTAAGACTGTATGGGGTATAGTAGTATATAGTGTAGACTGTATGGGGTGTAGTAGTATATAGTGCAGCCTGTATGAGCCTGTATGGGGTGTGGTAGTACGTAGTGCAGCCTGTATGGGGTGTAGTAGTATATTGTGCAGACTGTATGGGGTGTAGTAATACATAGTGTAGACTGTATGGGGTGTGGTAGTATATAGTGCAGCCTGTATGAGCCTGTACGTGTGTAGTAGTATATAGTGCAGACTGTATGGAGCGTAGTAGTATATAGTGCAGACTGTATGAGGTGTAGTAGTATATATAGTGCAGATTGTATGGGGTGTAGTAGTATATTGTGTAGACTGTTTGGGGTATATGTATTCATATGTTACAGGACACTTGGGGTTGGTTTGCCTGAGTGTCTCAGAGGCCTGGACACCATATGCTGTGGCGTAGATAGGAGCAGAGTTCCTATAGGCTCTCCTGTGTCCTAAGGTCCTGCTGTCTATTTATAGGAGGCTCAGAGCTCTGGATTAGTCAGTCAGCTGCCTGGCAAGCAACAGCCTGCGTTGAATTATTTAGTTTTAACTCTGTGAACATCTCTATTTAACATTAGTTAATATTTGATGAATATGTAAAGATCAGATGCTATATGTTGCGTTATACGATATAAATAGTAACAAGCCTGCTTCCTTGTAACTCCTTTTTTTGCTTTCAAAAATACTTCCAATGCAGAATGCCTGAGTAGTTATACTGATTACAGTAACTCATCAATAAAGTACCTCTATAGAGCTCCTCATTACATAGCCCCCCCCCCCCCCATTACACAGCCCCCATCATTACAGAGCCCCCTTCATTACACAGCCTCCTTCACTAAAGTACCTCTATAGAGCTCGCCTCATTACAGAGCCACCTTCATTACAGTGATCCAATCATTACAGTCGAGTCATCCAATCATTACAGTGCTCCAAACATTACCGTAATCCAATCATTACAGTGATCCAATCATTACAGTGCTCCAATCATTACAGTGCTCCAATCATTACAGTGCTCCAATCATTACAGTCACCCAATCATTACAGCGCTCCAATCATTACAGCGCTCCAATCATTACAGCGCTCCAATCATTACACTCCCCCATCATTCGAGTACCGCCATCATCACACAGTCAGTCCGTCCCCCCCCCCCCCCCCCCCCCGCCACACACAACACAACACATTTGGTATAATTTACCAATATCTTACTATCATAATTGTCAGTTTCAAATTGTATAATTTCAGCAAATATACCTATATTCTACTTGCTGAAATTGGGCATCCAAATTTCTCGGTGCCTCTTTTTCAGGCATGCAATTCCTGCATACGGAAGAAGTGAGCTATAGTTTCCAACTGTCCCTTTTTTGGAGGGATAGTCCCTCTTTGAGAACCCAGTCCCTCTGTCCCCCTTTCTTCCTCATTTATCCCTCTTTCAGGACTGATGTACAGATCTGTGTAAATAAATGTATGTTTCAACTGGAAAAAAAGCGGCGAATCGGCGGGTAGCGGCGGCGATCGTTATGCACATGCAGCTAGCAAAGTGCTAGCTGCGTGTAGCAAAAGAAAATAAAAAAAATAAAAATTGTAAATCGGCCCAGCAGGGCCTGAGCGGCACCCTCCGGCGGCTTACCCAGTGTCCAGCACGGGGTTACCGCTACGGAGGTTAAAGAGGAACTCCAGTGAAAATAATGTAATAAAAAGTGCTTCATTTTTACAATAATTATGTATAAATGATTTAGTCAGTGTTTGCTCATTGTAAAATCTTTCCTCTCCCTGATTTACATTCTGACATTTATCACATGGCAACATTTTTACTGCTGGCAAGTGATGTCACTGGAAGGAGATGATGCTTGTATTTTTGGCAGTTGGAAACAGCTGCAAACAGCAAAACAGCTGTAATTTCCAACAATGCAATGAGGTTCACAGACAGGAAACTGCCAAGACTATGGTCCTCACAGTTTCCTGTGGAGGAGTTTTACCACCATATCAGCCATACAGAGCCCCCTGATGAAAAGAAATAGATTTCTCATTTAAAAGGGGGTATCAGCTACTGATTGGGATGAAGTTCAATTCTTGGTCACGGTTTATCTTTAAGTGGTTAAATTGATATATTTCTCCAGAACCTTGACATCCCACTAAGAGAACATTATAGTTACTGCCAACTATATCATTTTCAGAATTCCTACACCAGAACTCAAATACTTGAGAAAAATCTATTCGAAAAAAATGTATCTATCTGGAAAACCACCTTAAAGGGAAACTGTACTGAGTAAAAATATTTAAAATAAACACACGAGGTAACTTCAAATGAACATTACATATTTACCTCGCCATCAGTTCCTCTCAGAAGCTCACCATTTTCTTCTGACAATGATCCCTTCCAGTTCTGACAACATTTTGTCAGAACTGAAGTATATCAGTTGCTGTCAGTTATTTATCAGTTGCTGTCAGTTACAGCTGAGAGGACGACTGATGTGCCAAGTAATGTCTATGTTTCCCTATGGCTCAAGTGGGTAATGTTACAGTTTAACAGTGTGCTGACCAGAAAGCTGTTATGGGGTAATGGCCATTTTCAAAATGGAGGACGGAGAATTTCCTTGTTCACAGTGGACAAACAGGATGCAGGAGAGGAGAAAGAGATCGAGGAGTTGACTACACAGGAGGTAAGTATGACTTGTGTATGTTTATTTTGACTTTTAATTTTCAGTTCAGGTTTTCTTTTACAACTAATCTCAGTTATCTATAAACTACTGTCACTGCCTAACCTGGAGGATAAATCTCGTTCACAACTTCAATGGGAATCAGACCTTTTATTCCCTATTTCTTACGAGGACTGGGATAAAATATGGCAACTGACCTTGAAATGTTCCACCAATGTCTCACTGACAGAAACAGCCCTCAAAGTGCTGCATTGTACATATTTAACCCCAGGGGCCATATGCAATTTACTTTTTCACCTGAGTTTTCTCCTAGGTGATATTTTCATACACTGTCATAAAATGCTATTTAAACCACCAGCAAACAAGAAAATGTTCAAAACAATTTTTATAGTACCGCGTCACCAAGTTTTTGGTACTTTTTCAGTTGTAAATTGCTGAAAATTTATTTTACAGAGAAGATGAAATGTATCTCCCAAGAGTAATGCTGTACTTAATCTCCCTTTGCCTGCTCTCACCAGAAGTGAAAACATACTGCTGACAAAAATTTGCACTGCCACGAAACAAGTAATAGCTGCCCATTGGTGCAAACAAGACCTCCATTGGCATTGGATTATTCAGAAAACTAACACACTATGTTTGAATGAATATCTCTCCAGCCTCCTTATTGAAAACACCACTTCCTTACTCAAAATATGGGGCCCCTGGTTGCAATAATCTGAAGGAAATCATATACATTCTTAAATCCAATCAGCAAGAATTTAAAGGATACCCGAACTGACATGTGACATGATGAGATAGACATGTGTATGTACAGTGCCTAGCCCCCAAATAACTATGCTGTGTTCCTTTTTATCTTTATCTGCCTGAAAGAGTTAAATATCAGGTATGTAAGTGGCTGACTCAGTCCTGACTCAGACAGGAAATGACTATAGTGTGACCCTCACTAATAAGAAATTCCCCTTTTTACCTATTTCTTGCTCTCAGAAGCCATTTTCTGCTAGGAGAGTGTTTTATAGTTGGAATTTCTTATCAGTAAGGGTCACTTTGTAGTCACTTCCTGTCTGAGTAAGGACTGAGTCAGCCACTTACATACCTGATCTTTAACTCTTTCAGGCAGAGAAGGAAAAAAAGGAACACAGCATAGTTATTTGTGTGCTAGGCACTGTACATACACATGTCTATCTCATCATGTCACATCTCAGTTCGGGTATCCTTTAAAGAATCACACTACTTTAGTCCGCAACTCTACTCCTTTCACCATTACCCACCCTGTTCCATTAGAAAACTGATAACTAACATGTCTGATTTACCTCGAGCAACAAATATCCTTCCACGTCTTAAACTAAATTTTTATCTTTCTTGATATCCCCCTAGTCTCCTAGGGTACCAGGATTACTCTAAGGTCTAATTTAAAGTCAAGATCACTTTGATTTCCCAAAACAACAATTCTCTACTTCTTTTGTTCGGTTTTGTTCCCTATTTTATAAATGGATTTTCCTGTTTATTAGTTTCTTTTGTCAAAGAAACAAATGTATATCACTTATACACCATTTTATACCTGTACCTGTCTAACAATAATAGCCACAACTGTGATATAAGTGATCTGGTAATACAGGTTATTATGACTGTTTTTCCTTCATGTTGAACTTTTCTCAATAAAATACTTTGAAAATTAAAATTGATAGATTTCTTATTTTTAAATGTTAAAATGAAAGAAAATGAACCAGGATAGAAAGGACCAGTGTGGTTTGAATAATAAAACACCCTATTTTTCTTATAAAATCGTATGGTATGTGCAGCTAGGGCTGTGCCGGGGGCGTGATTAGGGGCATGGCAAGGGTGTTTCTTAACCTATTTTGGTTCCTGGACGTAGAAACTACGTCCAGGAACCATGCGCGCTACCGCGGCCGACCGTGCATGCGCGCTCTCCCGGCCCGCGGTTCGTTAGCCAAGCAATCAGTGAATCGGGCTATGGTGCCCGATCACTGATTCCTCTCCCCCGCTGAAAAAGCTACAGCTTCTCTCGGAAGCTGCACCTTTTCTGGCTGTTACCTCCCCCATGCGTCGTTCTAAGCGTGTGTTACGCTTAGAGTGACATCATGTAAACAAACTCATGGCCGCCATCTTGTGGCCAAAAAGTAATACTACAACTAAAAGTAAAAAAAAAAAAAAAAAATCACACATTTACATTATAAACCTATTGTTTACCTCCCACCCCCCCCCAAAACTACCCAAATAAAATGTTTAATATAAAAAAACAAAAAAAAAACATTGCAATAAAAAAAAAACATGTAAATATTTACCTAAGGGTCTAAACTTTTTAAATATCAATTTAAAGATGAAATATTTCTATATTTTTTTTATTTTAACCACTTCACCACTTTACCCCCTGAGCACCAGAGCAATTTTCACCTTTCAGCGCTCCTTCCATTCATTCGTCTATAACTTTATCATTACTTATCGCAACAAAATGAACTATATCTTGTTTTTTCTGCCACCAATTAGGCTTTCTTTAGCTGGGACATTATGCCAAGAATTATTTTATTCTAAATGTGTTTTAATGGGAAAATAGGAAAAATGTGGGGAAAATTTTTTTTCAGTTTTCGGCCATTATAGTTTTTAAATAATGCATGTTACTGTAATTAAAACCCATGAAATTGATTTGCCCTTTTGTCCCGGTTATAAAACCCTTAGAATTATGTCCCTATCACAATGTTTGGCGCCAATATTTTATTTGGAAATAAAGGTGCATTTTTTTCGGTTTTGCGTCCATCCCTAATTACAAGCCCATAGTTTATAAAGTAACAGTGTTATACCCTCTTGACATGAATATTTAAAAAGTTCAGTCCCTAAGGTAACTATTTATGTATTTTTTTTAATTGTAAATTTTTTATTTTTTTTTAATTACAAAAAAAACAACAAAAAAAACATGGGGAGTGTGGGAGGTAATGAGTTAATTTTTTGTGTAACACTAATTTATTTCTATGTAAAAAATGCTTAGGGTGTAGTTTTACCATTTGGCCACAAGATGGCAACAGTAACTTTTTGTTTCCTTCCGGACGCTCGCAGGAAGTACTAGGAGGCTGTGAGTGTTTGTTTTATTTCACAATGATCGCGCTGCCCATCGGAGAGCAGCGGATCATTGCGGGGCTTAGATCAACGAACGGGAATGGATTTTCCCGTTCATTGATCTCCGGGCGAGCGGGCGGCGGCGGGCGTCGTGTTTACGAGCGGGAGCGCGGGCAGCGGCGGGAGTGCGTAAAGTACGGATTTCTCCGTCCCTGGGGGTTAAAGGATGGAAAAAGGGACGGAGAAATTCGTACGGGCGGGGGTAAAGTGGTTAAACTTGTAAATAGTGATGGATGCAAAACGGAAAAAATGCACATTTATTTCCAAATAAAATATTGTCGCCATACATTGTGATAGGGACATAATTTTAACGGTGTAATAACCGGGACATATGGGCAAATACAATACGTGAGTTTTAATTATGGAGGCATGTATTATTTTAAAACTATAATGGCTGAAAACTGAGAAATAATGAATTTTTTCTGTTTTTTTCTTATTCTTCCTGTTAAAATGCATTTACAGTAAAGTGGCTCTTAGCAAAATGTACCCCCAAAGAAAGCCTAATTGGTGGCGGAAAAAACAAGATATAGATCAGTTCATTGTGATAAGTAGTGATAAAGTTATAGGCTAATGAATGGGAAGTGAACATTTCTCAAGTGAAAACGACGGAACGCGAATGGGTTAAGTGACCCTGTTTCTCATCTCAAAACATTCGGAGGTATGGGTGAGCTCCCATCCATAGGGCTGTACATGGAAGGGACTGCTATATTAGGGATATTACACATGATGGAGGTGGGGCTCAGCACACAGAAGAGGGTCTACACATAGAAGGGAAATAGGAGGCAGAAAGTTGGTCTAGGGGGCCTGCCAATACCCTCCAGTTGGATCCTTACAAGAGAAATGCAGCGGTGGCTGGCACACAATGTGGGTTGGTCAAACTCACAATGGATCAGAAGCTGCACTGTGCTCTCCATCAACAACAATTCCAATACAACAATCAAATAGTGTATAAAGCTGTGCACCAGTGCTGAGTTTTTCTTCAATGCTAATTTATACCCTCAGGTACCTGCAGTATGGCAATACAAAGTGCAAGCAAGTGGCCTGGCAGCCATTTCAAGGGTCTCTCTGCTTCGTCAGAGGCCAAAGGTTATATTACAGACAGGTACCCCCACTATATGTAATGAATATAGTTACATTGACTTACCCCCTCGTCATGCTGTTTTGCTGTGAAACGCCCAAGAGGATGCTGAGTAGCGGGAAGGGACTGGACACGCCCATTCCAGGTACACCTATCAGCTGCAACAGCCAATCGTGGTCCCAGGCTTTCACCCAATTCCTGCACAGCGAGTCCAGGGCCAGTCATATGTGCAAATACAAGGAGGAGCGTGGTAACCATGGCAATGCGGCATGTCGGAATCCATGTAGAGGCCGTGCATTGCGTGGTAGCGTCTGCTAAGCACTCGTCTTGGCGATAGTACACGCCCATCTTGAGCCGCGTTCCCCCTGTGAAAAAACAAATAAAGAAACAGTGTAAATAGATAGACAGCACATTTAAAAACAATAATACTACTGCAAGGCTAGGCAATAAACAGAGGTCTATCAAGAACAGTTAAGCCTATTCGATAATAATGATTGAATCGGATGGTGGCAATTGAAGCAATGTACCAGTAACTCATTTCTTTCATTGTGCATTGTGGGTAACCACAAATGTTCACTTATAACTGAATTATTGCAAATTTCCTTCTGTTTTAAGAAGGCAATTATACCAAGCTTTGCTTTTTTAGTAGGAGGGCTTTTTGGTTCCTTTTATCCCCCTATACATTCCTAGTAGTTTGGGTCACCCTGAGCTGCTTGGTTACTCTGTCATTTCTTTAATTGAGGCCCAGACGTCCATAAGCTTTTCTCAGTGAAATTAACCTAGCATTCTCCTGTCTCAGCGCATATACACATACACAGTGCGTAAAAAGGGTGCCAGGAAATTTGGGCGCATGGTGAAGCCAAAAAAGATCGCACCTTGCTGTGGCAAATTTCCCAGTGGGGTTAATGTGTACCAGAGATCAAACAAACTAAAGATTTGATACTCACCTGCAGCATAAGCTCGTCTGAGTCCCACGCCGTCCTCATGCAGTCTGCCGTTAAGCCGCGATCAGCCCCAGTAACAGCTCAATTGCGTCCAGTCTGGGTCTTATGCGCATGCATGATTGCACTGTATTTATCAGAATTTGGGCTCCGTATTTTTCCGGCGCTCAAATAACTCACTGAGCGCTGTTATAGCCGCAATTCCCATTACGGTTATAGTGACGCCCAAATGTCCTCGACCGCACGGTGTCATTTTTACTTGCCTCGGCCTCAGCAACCTTTCACAATCACCTTCTCTCTGAGGGGTGTTCATCTTAAAGCGGAATTGTAGATACACATGAAACACATTGTTTCTGGGGTTTCCCCAAGCCCCCAGCAGCAGTCCTGTCCCGCGCCGCTCCTCGACGAGCCTCCGTTCTCCCGCCGCCAGCTACTTTCGGTTTCGCCACCGGGCCACAGCGCTTGCGCGGCTCTGGCCACGTGTATCCTTTTTCGCGTTCCTTGCTATTACAGAGGGGAACGCGAAGAAAGGATACGCTTGGCAGGGCTGCGCTGGCCTCGACTTACAAGTTGAGGTACGCAACGTAGTGGCGGCGGGGGAATGGAGACTCGTGGAGACTCGGCGCGGGACATGACAGCTGCTGGGGGCTTGCAGAAGCCCCAGGTGAGTGAAACAATGTGTTTAATTTGGATCTACAGTTCCGCTTTAAGACCTCTGAATCTTAATATGGCGTTCATACCTCCATATTCTTCAGATAAACAGTATATTTAATCAGGTGTCCTGCTTTTTTAGCTTTTAAAGAATTTACATGTTCCTGAGATCTTGTGCGTGGTTGGCGTATGTTCCTGAGATTTTGTACATGGTTGGCGTGTTGTCATGCCAATGTAAAACAGATTACAAGGGCAGAGGATTGCATACACTACAAACTTCGACCAAAAGTGAATAAAATTAATTAAGAGTTCACCTTCCTGTGTGATCCGTTTCCCTGGCATGAATTGGGCGCATTGGTTGCAATTGCCACATTTAAAATCCCCCGTCGGTCGTGAATGAATGAGTCAGCCAGTCCCTTTACCTCTGTTGCCTGCATTCACTTCTAACTATCAAATCCCCAATAGTTTTGGCCTTGTGGAAGGTCACAAAAAGTTTGTTAGCGGTCACCTTTCTCAAATCAGAGGCCTCTCTTAAGTCGCCGTAATTTTTATGGATCAACATACAGACTTTTTTGGCCAGGGGGAGTAGTCAAACATAAAGGAGACATTGGCAGTTTGTGCTTTACTGCTTTCTTTTTTTCCTCTTTTTACCCCATGTCTCAAAGAGCTCCTCTCTTGATCGGGCATTGGCTTATTTTTAAAAGCACACATTACCAATAGAAGTGGGTACCCCCGAGCCAAGAATCTCAGGCCATGGTCGTTACTTTGTTGCAAACAAAGATGTTATCAAAGGTGTTGGCAACAGAAGTCCCCATCGCCATGCCAGAGGCCTGCCTATATCAGCGATCCGGACACAAGAATGCAATTATGTGATAAAATAAAACACAGCCAATCCCCAATATATGTTGCTCATTCTTCATCCTAACCAACATTAATCACAAACTCCTTGACCACCTGCACCCCCAGTTCTTGGAGTATATATATCGGTTTTGCACATCTACCGAGGCCAATCTGTATTCCCCACACCATTCCATCAGGTGCAGTTTTTTTCAGGATGTCCAGGTAGGAAGGATATTTTTTCCAGAAGGGGTCACATGACATAATACAGATATTTGGACAATGGTTCCATGAGTGCACCCCTGGCTGACACTATTGGGCACCCTGAAGGCCTCTCCAAACATTTATGGACTTTTGGCAGGACGTTCCAGACCGGCCTCCTGGAGAAAGGTGGAAGCAGGCCCTCACCCAGACTGCTAGATAACCAACCAAGTTGAACTCCTCAACATAATAGAGTATTTAAAAGATTTTTGTAGTGGAAACCTGGATCCCTTGAAAGCTTTTTCTAATAAGATCTGGACATCATTACCAGGTTCCCACCTTCATCTGCTTTTTTTAAATTACCAATTTGGGTTTGTCCCATCAGGGACGTATCTGGGTAATTTAGCACCTATGCAAACACTGAAATTGCGCACCCCAGGGAGAGCCCCCTCCCAAAAACAGCATCCTTTCTCGCGTACATGTGTTATGGTCGCCTGTGTTCTTTGGCTTGGTATATTGCTGAGGTTACCTTTTTGGAAATATCTCTATATACATAAGTTAAGTAGCCATGTTCCCCAGATAACAGAATTAATCTTATCTGAGGTCTGAGTGATGGGCAGGCATGGGGTTGCAGCACAGGGGCAGGCATGACAGTGCAGCACAGAAGCAGGCATGGGGGTGCAGCACAGGAACAGGCATGGCGCCCATA
Source organism: Hyperolius riggenbachi (assembly GCF_040937935.1). Taxonomy (NCBI): domain Eukaryota; kingdom Metazoa; phylum Chordata; class Amphibia; order Anura; family Hyperoliidae; genus Hyperolius; species Hyperolius riggenbachi. The sequence goes on from NC_090657.1 coordinate 64,756,185, forward strand.
GTGCTGTGGTGTCCATGGCATGAGCCATGCCTGCACCCCTCTCGATACACCTCTGTGTCCTATGACCTTAAAGTTCAGAGTGACATGCAGGTCCATATATATCCGACAGCCAAACCTAATGTTTCCTCTTCAGAATCTGCAGCTTTGGAAATGTTCCACAGCTGAGCCGGGGACACTGAGGAACTCTCGTGGATTTACACGGTCTGAAAGGTTTCTTAGTTTCTGGCTCCTCCCTCATTGGCTCAAATTCAGGTGAATAGGTGGAACTCCCCTGCCATGGGTGTTGTTCTTCCAGGTCACTTTCTTGTCCTGGTATTTGCCCACGTTTTCTCCCTCCCCTCCACCTATAGGGGCCCCTGCGCATCCTTGTTCACCCTCTGGTTGTTTCAAGGCAGGTTTGCCAACTACTTTCTTCCTTGTAGGTTCCTCAGAGCTGGAATCAGAGGCCGAGTTTGTCGGATTACAATGCGTGCACACACACTTTTTTTCTCCATATGTACTGAGAAGGACACATGTAAATGTAAATTGGGCATCCAGCCAGTAAAAGGCACACACTCCTCTGCCCCCACAAGCAGTCAAGTGGCCTTCAGCCTGCCACCTGCCCAGCTGACACCAAATACTTGATGGACACACAATGTGACAGCCAGCAGAGGACATGTCCCCAGGAGGTCCAGACACGTGTGCAATCACTGCCATGGGATGGTTATTTACTCCAGTGACATTCAGCTGCTTCCAATACATTTCAAATCATAAAAGGAAATGTTAATCTAAAGTGGAACGCTATCAAAATGCATTAGTGCACCGTGTTTGCAGGACATCCTGAGCAAAGACAACCAACAGTGGCTTGAATATTGCATTTATGAGGATTTGAGAATACTTGGGTCTTAAAGGGAACCTTAACTGAGAGTGATATGGATGTTTCCTGTTAAACAATACCAGTTGCCTGGCAGTCCAGCTGATCTCTGTGACTGCAATAGTGGCTGAATCACACCCTGAAACAAGCATGCAGCTAATCCAGTCTGACTTCAGTCAGAGCACCTGATCTGCACGCTTGTTCAGGGGCTGTGGCTAAAAGTATTAGAGACACAGGATCAGCAGGCGATTCAGGCAACTGGTATTATTTTAAAAGGAAAAATCCATATCCTTCTCAGTTTAGGTTCCCTTTAAGCCTCATACACACGCTCAACTGCCGTTGAACTTCATAGTGAGCGAAAATCAAACGTTTTGGGAAAATTGAACGAGTCTTCACGTGTAGACGTGCGGACGACAGATAAGAAATGGCAAACGACAGATAAGAAGACGTTGAATCGTTCCGGAATTCGGATTGATTTTGGAAGAGATGGAGAGAAGATGACTGCAAACTGTTAATGTGCACACAAATCTGGACGATTATGCTATTATGTACTATTCTCAACTATGGTGAAGGGACGTCGCTCTATAGCTTTAACGATATGGTAAACACACGTCTTTTAAGGAAGTCGCTCGTTTTGTCGTGCGGTGTGTATTATTAACGTGTGCACGTCAAGGCGTATCTTTTTATTGCTTACATTTGTCTTCTCATTTGTACTGAGTGTCCTTGGTTGAGTGTGTGCACGGAGCTTTAGTTTGATACTAGATCAGCAGAGAAGACACAGATGAATGGTGATTTTAGCACCTAAATGGACACTACTGATTAACATAAAGGTTGCTGTTACAGCATAACAATGACTGGCAGGTGCTTTTCATGAGCTAACTTAGCTGTTTATTGTTTTGAGTTGGTCTGTATTGACTGTTGCAACTCTTCTGAATTTCAAGGACAATATTCACCCTGTAAAGACTCAGGCTTCACTCAAACAGTATAATTTTCTTAAGTGGCTACACACCTCTCAACATTTATTAGAAGGATTTGTTATGTGGGTTAAAGGACAAATGAAGCAAGAGGGATATGGAGGCTGCCATACTTATTCCCTTATAAGCAAGGCCCACGGGCGACTGGCAAGCAGAAAAGCGTTTGGCATCAATTCCTGTAGTTCCATTGTCGCATTTCGTTGTGAGCGAGGGGGATACGGAACCACAAACACAATGCTAGAAGCTACATGCGGCTCGGAAAACTTCATCGACTGCTGGCGCAATCACTGGCAATCAACGATAAACGGTCTGAAATGAACTCTGCCATTCATCTCAATGCGGGATGTGGTTGATCCCAGCGCTATATGACATGGATGGACGCCGGCAGCCGACCATCAGAACCGACTTAGTTTCACCAAAATCAATTGCTGCCACTTTATAATGAGAAAACATCTGTCATTTAGTTGCTTTTCTTCATATTATTCAGTGTGCAACATGTGATATTATATAACACTAATAATATATATATATATATATATATATATATATATATATATATATATATATATATATATATATATATATATATATATATATATATATATATTCATCTGTGATCTACCGATAGTTGCATTGCACCAGATTCCATGTAACAGAATGTGATACCTGATACGCAGGAGGGGGAGGTGTCCTTTAAGAGAGTGGTTGCCCTTTAAGAGTGGGGGAGGGTCTTTTGGAAGCTTGGCCAGAGCCAGTACCCTCCCCCTCCTCCTTGCTCTGCCTGTAGCCCTCGTCTCTGTTTCAGTCTCAGACTTTCCTCCAAGTCTAGCAGAAAGCTCTCAGCCTTGAGATAGCAGTCAAGAGATCATCCTAGCAGGAGGAACAGAGAGCAGATCGGTTACATTGTTACACAAACAGGATATAAGCATGGTGGGGATTCCTGGACCTTTCCAATGTGAGTATCTCCTTCATCTTACTTGTTGGTGGCTGGGAAGGGGCAGCCTTGCCTTTCTGATTTGTTCCAGGGACCTCCTTGCTGGTGGCTCTGCAGTGGTGCAGCAGGGATCCCCAGTCTGGGGACTTGTTGGGCGAGTAAAATGATGATTTATGCTGTGCAGCCTCTGTAGATCATAGTTTGCTGCAAGGCCTGCAGCACTGATGGGAGGAATCCTGGATTGTCCTGAAACATATAGAGTACCCAGATAGCTTTATAGCCAGAACAACTAGGAGAGGAGACCGAAAAACCCTAATGTAAGTGATGCTAAATATAACTACCTTCTGTTGCTATTTTTTTGTTGTTTGTTTTTATTTCAATGGATAGTTGCACAATTTCTTCTGGAAAATATTTGCGCTTTGATGACACTCAGGTTAATGTCACCAACAGTTTTTGCTAAAAGTAAAGATTTTCTGGTTGTCTGAATTTTTAGGTTCCAAGGGAGGTGGTCACAGTTGGAATCGTTGTTCTTGTTGATAAGGTAGCTGAACTATTCTATAAAGGTAGCAATCTGTGAATATTCAGAAACGTTATCCTATTTTTCTTAGAGAAGAGCAAGCTGCCATATCTATTAAGATCGGGGTTCTGCTTAAATCATGCAGAATTGCCATTGCCCCACAATTGATGCTGTTTCCATAAGAAGTGTTGATCTCCATGGTAATGAAGCAGCCAACAGCTAACTAGTTGCTTGCCAATTTAATCTGCGGTTCCTGTTGTTGATTAGTTCAATTTCTTGCTCTTCCTGGATCGGTTGTAATTTTTTGTTTTTAGAATTACTTGCTAAATGTGCATGCGTCAAATCTGCAATAAAAAGCAGGTACTTAACTAGGTAGTGTGGTGCAACGGATCTGTTGGCGTTACGCGATTCTTGCAGAGTGGTATCGCTTAACTTGCTAATTTTTTGCAGGTTTATGGAGCTTGATAACTCTGCATCGAATGCTGCAGAAACAGCATTTGATCCGTTTTCAAGCTGCATAAATCTGTGTAAAGCTCTCTTTAACATTTGCATTGACTGAGCATTCTCTACATCTCATTGACTTCTACGAGGCCTCTTTCACAGTGCAACGTTAAAGTCGCACGTTAGAAAATGTTTCATTGCAGACTAAAGGTAGCCATACACTGGTCGATTTGCCATTTGATCAGATTCGATCAGATAGGGATCTGTCAGCTGGTCGATCTGAGAGGGATCGTATGGCTGCCTTTACTGCAAACAGATTGTGAATCGATTTCAGCCTGAAACCGATCACAATCTGTTGAGCTACTCCTGCCCCCCCGTATAGATTACCTGATGCTGGCTCCCGGGAATCTTCTCCGCGCTGCACGGCTCTGTTCTGGCTCCATCCCGGCGCTTCCTGTGTCACTCCCTGACCAGAAGTTCAAATAGAGCGCCCTCTATTTGAACTTCCTGGTCACGGAGTGACACAGGAAGCGCCGGGATGGAGCCGGAACAGAGCCGTGCAGCGCGGAGAAGATGCCCGGGAGCCAGCTTCAGGTAATGTATACCTGATCGGATTGTCCGCCGCTAGCGACGCGCTCCCTACCTGCGGGCGATCGAGGGTAATTTCCCGCACGGCGCGATCGGCGGGTGCGTTTACCGCGAACGATTGGCAGCAGATTCGATCCCAGGATCGAATCTGCTGTCGAAACGGCCGCAAATCGGGCCAGTGTACGGTCACGTTTACGCACAGCAATACTAATGGCCCATACTCACGGGCTACTTTTTGTCCTGTTGCTAGCACACGGGAGCGTGTGCGCAACAAGTTCGGCGACAGTTCCTCGCCAGGTCCCTCCGCATATACACGCGGAAGAGGGATTACTGAAGCGACAGAAGTGGTCGTCGACGTTCCTCCCCCTCGCCGGAAGCGACGTAGATTATGTTGCTGTCGCTAGTCCGCATAAACACGCGGACTAGCGTCAGTTGCGGCGGCAACTGTCGCCATGCGATTGACCGCCGCCAATCGCCTGGCGACAGCAGCGACGAGAGACTGTTCGGGGTGCGCGCCTCATACTCATGGGCGACCTGTCGCCGCAACACACGCGCGTCACGTGGTTGCGGCGACATTTGTAGCCCATGAGTATGGGCCATAAGTCTGTGCGACATTCACAGTGCACATGTTGCGTTTGTGTTTAACGTGTAGCGTTATTAGAAAGTGCTGCATGAATCTGCTGCGTTGTGTGTTGCACATGCTCAGCAATTTTTTTTTCTTTTAATGTAACGCATGCGCCGTTTTCGTTCCATCACTGTGCGACGAATATGGCGCACCAACAGACGCATAAAGAAAACCTCCAAGTTAAAGTCTATATGCGTTGCGTTAGGGGCGCGTTGTGCAACCTTAACGTCGCGCTGAAATGCAACGTCCTACTGTGCAAGAGGCCTAAAGGACCACTATCGCGAAAATCGTAATTTGAAAATGCATGTAAACACTTACAAATTAGAAGAACATTTCTTCCAGAGTAAAATGAGCCATACATTACTTTTCTCCTATGTTGCTGTCACTTACATTAAGTAGTAGAAATCTGACAGAACCGACAAGTTTTGAACTAGCCCATCTCCTCATAGGGGATTTCCAGGGTGGTGTTCATTTTTAAAAGCACTTATTTTTGGCATTTGGAAAGAGTAACTGCCATTCACTGTGTGCATCGAGCAGGGAGGCTGGCCAGTAGATGTGGCGAACGGTTCCCGAACCGCGCATGAGTGTGACGTCGTTCATGACGTCACGCACATGCGCAGGAAGTGCCCGTCAACAGGAGCGCGATCTAGGACGCGCTCCGCCGGGCAGCGCAGGCGTACTACTCCGGGTCAGAGCGACCCGGAAGTAGTAAAACCTCCAGAGATGTTCGCCGGGCGAACAGTTCGCCACATCTCTACTGGCCAGCATCATTGTATAAATTGTTTCCAGGGAATGTCTTTATAAAGAGTAAGAGCCTTGCTGAGAATCCCCCATGAAGAGATGAACTAGTCCAAAACCTGTCGGTTCTCTTAGATTTCTACTACCTACTGTAAGTGACAGCAACATAGGAGAAAAGTAATTTATGGCTCATTTATGTTTACATGCATTTTAAATGGTCCTTTTAAAGCCCCTTTTCCATGGACAGTTGATAGCCAGTGACATAAAAGGGCTGGTGCACACCAAGAGCGCTTAAGCGCTTTTTAAAATGATTGCACTTCAAAAAGTGCTTGGCTAATATATATGAATGGGATGGAACACACCAGAGCGATGTGCTTTTTTTCCCAAATGCAAATGCGGGTCCTGAAGCATTTTTGCTGATTTCTGAGGTGATTCAGCCTCAAATATTAAGTATAGGAAAGTGGAAAATCGCTAGATCAGAGCGATTTTCCAAGCGTTTGTTACAGAAGCTGTTCAGTTACAGCTAGACTGTAAGAGAAAATAAACGATACACCAAAACTCTCCCCTCAAAAAAAAAAAAAAATCGCCAGGCATGCTTAGAAAATCGCTAAGCACATGTCTAGAATCAACTAAAAAAAAAAAAAAAAAAAAAAAAAAATCACTTCAAAAAGCGATGAGCGTTTGCTTTTACGCTAGTGCTTTTTGGTGTGCACTGGCCCAAACTCTCATAACTGCTCACTGCTGCCTGGTTACAGCTCACTGCTGCCTGATAAGTGCTAGCTGAGCACACAGTTCAACTGTCTGTGGAAAAGAGGCTTAAAGAGAAACTCCGATTAAGAATTGAACTTTATCCCAATCAGTAGCTGATACCCCCTTTTACATGAGAAATCTATTACTTATCACAAACTGATCATCAGGTGGCGCTATATGGCTGATATTGTGGTGAAACCCCTCCCACAAAAAGTCTGAGTACGTACTCTTGGCAGTTTCCTGTCTGTGAACCTTGCTGCATTGTGGGAAATAGCTGTGTACAGCTGTTTCCAACTGCCAAAACAGCAAGCAGCAGCTACATCACTTGCCAACAGTAAAAATGTCACCATGTGATAAATGTCAGAATGTAAATCGGGAGAGGAAAGATTTTACAATGAGCAAACAATGACTGCTTCATTTTACAATAATTATGTATAAATGATTTACTTTTTTTTAATTACATTATTTTCACTGGAGTTCCTCTTTAAGACTAGGTACACAATGGGGTATTGTGGTGCAGTGTAACACGGAATGTCTCATTGCAATACAAAAGCAATGCAATGTTCAGTGTGGCTATTGTGCTGCGTTGAAGTGTGGTACTACAGCACACTGCATGAAGTGTTTACTGCTTAAAGTAAACCAGAGCTGTCCCTATAGTAAGATTCGATACTTACCCGGGGCTTCCTCCAGCGCCATAAGCACCTGTGGGACCCTCACCATCCTCCCGGGGTCTGCTGTTCAGCCGCAATCAGCCCCGGTAACTGGTTCAGTCGGGGGTCTTCTGCGCATGCGCAGGAGGTCATTGTGAAGAGATTACTTTTCATAGGCTGTATGCAACACAATGTGCAGTTAATTTGCGGCACTGCATTCCCATTCCATTGCTGTGGTTACAGGGAATGCAACACAACTCCCTCTGAACCTAGCCTTAGAGCCCATTCACACCTAAAATCACTAAGCGCAAGCGCTAAGTGATTTTCTGGCGGTTTCCAGCGTTTGAGCGCTTTTCAAGCGATTTTTCACTGTATAGAAAGCGTTTTTTCAATGATTAGCTAATACTTAACATTGAAATGCCAATCGCTCAGAAAATGCTGCATGCTATGCGTTTCAGCAAAACGATAAATGCTTAGATGAGAACAGAACCATAGATAATACATTGAACAAGTGCTTTTTGAAATTCTAGTGCTTTTGAGCGATGCTGAAAGTGCTAGTAAAGCTCACAAGTGTGAAAGGGCCCTTAGTGTTTACATTAGAAGTATGCAGCTAGTGTAGTCAGAACATCTGATCTGCGTACATAATCAAGTTCACTGATTCAGAAAGTATAAGCCTCATACACACGCTAGATGAAACTGAGCTGACGCGGCTAATAACGACTGCCTCTGCTGAGCTTCTAGCGCAGGACAGACTACGGCCGCTGTGCTGTACATCCGGCCTGCCAATAGACTGCCAGATTTCTCTCTTTCCTCCCTCCCTGCAGAGTCGCGAGTGGGCGATTAGCGGGGGTTGGCTCACCTACATAGCGCTTCCTGCGTCATGTCTCCATAGTAACAGGCCATCACATGACATGCGTCACATGACCTGCCAGCCTTTGGTACACTGCCGTGTCATGTGGAGAAAAGAGAGGGGAAGAGGGCAGGCATGCTGGGAATGCAGCCTGGGCAAAGTTTGGCCAGGCCTGATCTAGCGTGCATACAGATGCCTCAGCCAGTGAACCCTCAGCAGGCTGATTCGGCTGTTCGTTGGCCAAGACCATTGTTTTTCTTTAACCACTTAAAGGACAACTGAAGTGAGAGGGATATGGAGGCTGCCATATTTATTTCCATCTAAGCAATGCCAGTTGACAGGCCCTCCTGTTGATCCTCTGCCTCTAATACTATTAGCCATCGCCCCTGAACAAGCATGCAGCAGATCAGGTGTTTCTGACATTGTCAGATCTGACAAGACTAGCTGCATGCTTGTTTCTGGTGTTATTCAGATACTACTGCAGAGAAATAGACCAGCAGGGCTGCCAGGCAACAGATATTTAACTCTTTCAGGCAGACAAAGAAAAAAAAAACCGAACACAGCATAGTTATGTGTGCTAGGCACTGTACAAACACATGTCTATCTCATCATGTCACATGTCACTTCGAGTATATTTGCACGCTAATGAAAGTGAATGGGCTCGTTTCCATTACCTGCAAATTTGCATTTGTTTTACTATGGTAAAAAATAAAACCAAAACTTGAGTCTACTTCAATTTTTTTCCCACATGCTGCGCTAGTTTGCTGCTGGATCGCACATAATGACTTCTCTACGTGAAATGTGAAAATTTACATATCTTTTACAAAGGAGGCAAAAGAGAAAGCAGGTGTAAGTTGTCATATATCCTGGCCTCCTAAACCCTCCCACCATAAACCAATCTGTCATACTCCATGCATTGTCTCTCCTCCCCATCCCACAGCAACAGATGCATTGCTCTGCTATACAGTAAGGTGTCCGTTGCCCGTCCCAATACTGCAGGACAACATGCATTGTACATGTGTACGGACCTTAGTAGCATAAGGCCCAGCAGACTTCAATAGTCTAGATAAGCTTTTGTACTACAAGGAAGATTTTAAGGGTGCATACACATCCAATTATGATTGGACTCTTTTACAACCTCTATGTAGTATTAGTGCCAACAGATTTTGAATACTATGAACATAGTGTAGATAGGCTCTTATACACAAGTTTTAGGATTGGCCATTCAAAATGTGTGCATGCCTTTAGTTACAAAAACGGTGTGTGTGTGTGTGTGTGTGTGTGTGTGTGTGTGTGTGTGTGTGTGTGTGTGTGTGTGTGTGTGTGTGTGTGTGTGTGTGTGTGTGTGTGTGTGTGTGTGTGTGTGTGTGTGTGTGTGTGTGTGTGTGTGTGTGTGTGTGTGTGTGTGTGTGTGTGTGTGTGTGTGTGTGTGTGTGTGTGTGTGTGTGTGTGTGTGTGTGTGTGTGTGTGTGTGTGTGTGTGTGTGTGTGTGTGTGTGTGTGTAGCCATATACACTCCACACAAGTGAGATTGCAACACCATGAAGAAATGTACATAGCCATATGCAAATCACAGTACCAGAAGGAGAGTGAGCCACACCCAAATAGTTACGTATTTGTTCATATCGGGTCACGTGATACCAAGTTTCGGGGGAGACCGTATCCTGGAGCTGCATGACCTTAATTTGTCGATGCGCAATTGCCACACGTGTTGGGCACAAAGGTAGTACTGTTCAGTGATTTCTGACACCATAGAATACAGGAACATCAGAGAACATGCCGGAAAGGGAGTAATCGAACAGGTGGGCAATGAAGCGTACAGGCGGCAGATTTGCCAAACTGCTCGTCGCGATCCAAGTGCCATCCAAAATGGCCTGTTACCATCAGCAGTAGCTGCTTTTGCACAGTCTTACTACTCCATCAGTCCACCATGTGTTCAGTACCCACCAGCTGCTCCTGTGCAACTTAAAGTGGTTATACATCAGGCAACATTATAATTGAATCTGATAAAAATTGGTGCCGCCAAGTGCATGCCCGACCGACATTCATTGGCGGACATGCTGCTGGCTCCAGGATAAGTCCTTCATCCTTACATGCGTCCCAGGTGGTTGCCGGGCATATGGGGCGCATGTGCGATGTTACTCCATCAACCAGATGGAGCGCATGTATGGATAGAGGACCCAGCTCTGAGGCATTGGCAGACGCGGACAGGTAAATGTAAAGTGTACTTGGCACGGAGGAGGGGCACATTAAACATTTGGGGGGACAGTGGAGGATGCGGTGTCACAAGTCTGATTCTGGAACGATTTGAGCATGTAATTGAGTCCCCAGGGAGAAAAGCGCTATATAAATATTATTGTTATTGTTAATTAATGGGGAATCTGCTTGTGGTGTATGGGCAGGCAGCAGATCTCTCTCCGATTACATTTGATCAGAGAGAGATCTGTCTCTTGGTCAATCTCCCCATACATTGTTTGTTTGCATGGGCACCTTTAGTGGCGTTTGTGAGCGGCACCACACATCCTTGTACATCAGCTGCCTTCACTAACAGGTGTTCATGAACACCATTGTTTGGTTGCACTATACAACAGCTGAACAGCGGTGGATCCCTAACTGAAGGGTGGTTGCGCCATATGGCAACGGTATGGATCAGCCCTCTGGGTAAACTAGCCCTTTTACAGATGAGATCTGATGAGTCTGTGCATGGGCCTGCAAAAGTGCACACAACTGGTCACTAATATGCATTTCTTGCCATATCCTGATATGACACAGGCAAGAGTGGCAAGCCATTACCAACTAATGGCAGACTGTTTTTGTTTTAGTTTTTTATTTTAAAACATGGTGTAGGTTTGCTGGATCATGCATGCTTTCTAGCCTAAATTGCCCCAACATGTTGTAGTGGCATTGTAACCGTGTGGTGCTCCCAAAAGGTCATGCAAATCTGTGGCCACAGCCTGCCCTTGAAAAATGCTGTCAGCTGTTGTGAATTTTTGTACAGCTTGACTCCTCTGGCATGTGTGTTGTACAGGCTGGCGGCTTGTTGCTGATAGGAGTGATAGCACGGTGTGGGCTGCGTAAGATGGTATTCAAGGCTGTAATATGGCTTTTATTAGTGTGGGGGAATGCTGATGTTGTTGGAAGGCAGTAACAGTAGAAGGAATATGTTTTTGTAGCCGCTCAGAGACTCTAGTCGGTGAGGGCCCCTCACTGCCCTGACTGCTGTGCACTGATGACAGATGAGCTTAATTACTATTGGCTGAGTCTTCCTCAATGCCGCTAGCACTCACACTTAAGGTCGCAAAACGCAAGTGATTAACGCTAGGGTTTTGCGGCCACCAGCGTATTTTTCACTGTACTACTTCACGATTTTTGAGCGATCGCGATTAAGGTTTCCTTAACATTGTACCTGCAATCAGAAATCAGGAGAAAGTGCTGCATTTGCCGATAATCGCAGGCGATCGTGGCAGCAATATCACTGCCATATATTAGTGTACTAAAGCTTTAAAAAGTGCTAGCGATTAGCAGTAAATGGCCGCTAATCCCCAGAGTGTGAATGGGCCCTTAAGGTGCCATACACCGAATTTTTTTTATTTTTTTTTTATTTATTTTTTTCTCATTCGATTCCTTGCAGATTCAATTCATCTGCTGGGGTTCTATTCCCCCAAGATGACAGATCGATTGATTTGATAGATTTTTCACTAAAAATCGAACAGTGGAACTCTGCAGTTTGATCGATTTTCTAAAGATTCCCTGCTGGAATCTATTAGAAATGTATGTGCAGTGTATGGTAGGAAACGTCTTACTAAACTGATTCTTTGCAGAAAGGAATCAATAGTTTGGAATATTGGGTGGCCATACCTCATACAACTTGGCGGCTGATCAACCATGCAATTCGATTACTATAAGCTGATGAAAATCTGTGCCGCCAAGTGCATGCCTGGTTGACACATTAGGGAGGGATAACCTCGGACCGGCCGGCGGCACAATGCCGATTCTGGATCGATTTCTGCATGAAATTGATTGGGAATCATCCTGCGGTGTTTGGGCAACCAACAGATCTCTCTCTAATCAGTTTTGATCAGAGAGAGATTTGTCTTTTAGTCGAATCTGCCCATCATCGCTAGTTGTATGGCTACCTTAACCACTTAAAGAGAACCCGAGGTGGGATTTTATTATGCTAGTGGGGCACAGAGGCTGGTTGTGCACACTAACACCAACCTCTGTTGCCCCATGGTGTGCCTCAAAGACCCCCCCCCACCCCCCTGCGCGTCGCTATACCCCCGCAGTGCTGGCGACACGCAGCGTGTCGCCAGCACAATGTTTATCTAAGCGCTGTCTGTCAGCGCCGCTCCCCCGCCTCCTCCGTATCGGCGCTACCCGCCACGTCCCTTCCCTCCAATCAGCGGAAGGGACACAGGCGGGTAGCGCCTATAAGGAGGAGGCGGGGGAGCGGCGCTGACAGACAGCGCTTAGGTAAACATTGTCGCCAGCACTGCGGGGGTATAGCGGCGCGCAGGGGGGGGGGGTCTTTGAGGCACACCATGGGGCAACAGAGGCTGGTGTTAGTGTGCACAACCAGCCTTTGTGCCCCACTAGCATAATAAAATCCCACCTCGGGTTCTCTTTAAGGACCAGGGGATTTCTTGCTGATCTGTGCTGCGTGGGCTCTCCAGCCCGCAGCACAGATCGTGATTGAGGCATGGCGATCAGACTTCACCCTCCCTCCTTTTTTTCCCCCCACTAGGCGGATGTCCTGCTGGGGGGGGGGGGGGGTATGATCACCGCCGCTCTGTGTGGCTGGGGGGGGGGGGGGGGGGGTCTGGGCTCCTCAAAGCCCCCCTCCGCAGCGGTATTCCTCCCTCTCCTTCCCTTCCTCTCGCTCTGGGCGGCACAGGACTGCGGTCCGTTCTGTACCGCCTCCAATAGGCTTTAGCCTATCAGACGGCGGCGATCCCCGGCCAATCAGAGGCCGGGGATCACCGATCTCCTTTACGGCGCTGCTGCGATAGCAGCGTCGTATGATGTAAACACAGGGGATTTCTTCCCTGCATGTTTACAATTAGCCTGCGAGCCGTGATCGCAAGGCTCGCAGGCTGTTCACGGAGACACCCTCCCTGAACTGACATGGAATGGAAACACCACTTCGACCTGTCGACTCCTATCGGCGTAAGGCGGTCGTTAAGTGGTTAAAGGTGCCCATACATCTAGCAATGATGGGCAGATTCGACCAAGAGAAATATCTCTCTGATCGAATCTGGTTAGAGATAGATCTGTTGGCCGCCAATACACCGCAGGCCAATTCCTGAGTCCGCCGCTGCCCTTCCTAGTGTATAAATGTGCCCCCCCGTGTCTTCATTTATACATTACCTGTCGTGTGTCACCCACTGCGCTGTGCCCATCAGTTTTCAGAATCTCCCGCTCTTCTGTTATTCACTCCTCCGGCGTATAGCATGCGGCGCATGTGTGAGGTCATAGCCTCACATGCTGTATGCTGGACCTGAATGTGGAAGTAAAGCAGACACTAGCAGCTGGGGTGACAGGTAAAGTATTAATGCACAGGCATCAGAGGGGGGGGGGAGAGGGGGCAATTATAACATTAGGGAGGGACAGCAAACGGGGATTTGGTTGCATTTCCCGCTCACTATACCGCACGCAGTTACCTCCGCGCACCTGATGGGCACATCGGCCCGAGATTTCCCAGCATGTCCGATCGATACATTTGACCAATTTTAGCCCGAAATCGGTTGCGGCGTGCTTACTGCAGGGCTGATTTTCATCCGATTTGACAATAATTAGTAGCGAATCAGATGGTCGATAGCCTGTGAAATAGCTAGATGAATGGCCACCTTTAGGCACGCACGCAGTTTTGTCGAGAATAAGACCGTAATGGAATGAAGATAGAAAGATCTATCACTATTGGCCACATCCTGTCCCGTGGCGCGAGTCCTGGCGGTGGGTGGTATCTCTGCAGCACAGAGTGTGTGTGTATATATACAGTGTCTATGCTATCGCGGGTCCACGCGATCCTCTGTAAATATTATGTCTCTGCATGGTGTGGTGTTTATTTCAGTATATAGTGTTACCCAGTGTATACAGTCCAGCGCGCTCTCTCTAGCCTTTTTTGGTGCTTCGGTAGGCCTGCGGGTCGTGTCGCCGTATGGCGCAGCAATGTGTCTTCTCTGAAGCGGACTCTTGTGTGACACTTCTGTGACAAGGGACTCTGCTAGATTAGTCCTTACCAGACGCTCATTGGGCTTAGCAGTCAAGTTTAGAGATCGCCTACAAATTCCCCTTAAATGTCTATAATGGTAGCATTGTTTTACCTTCTTATAGTGGTACAGAAATAGAATAAAAAAGCAACCAAGCTTATAAAGCTAAGTCACTGTACCAAAAATTAACAAACTGTTGCTTAAAACCCAAGACCTGATACAGGGAGATAGATATATACACACATACACATTTGATGGATCATTTATTTTTAATAATGCTTTAAAAAAAAAAAAAATCGGCAGATTTTACACAGCTGAGAGATCAAATTACGGTGGTGATTAGTCACAGATTAGGAGGGGGGGGGGGGGAAATAGACAGGCTAAACTCTCTAAATACATACATGGTGGAAGTTAAGATATTTACCTGAGCAGGGGAGGCCTCTAGATGGTCCAGAGGGTTCCCCGACCTTCCTATGCAGCGCTGGGACATTAATGTAGGAGATTGCTCGGGGTGTTTTCCCCTCCACGTAAAAGCGTGCCCATACTGCGCAGGCGCTTAGCACAAAGCCGCTTGTGCACTGCGCTTTTCATTTTTTACCTCTGTTACCGTAAGTACAATTTTTTTTTCCCCTTTTCTTCCGTTTAATATAGTTTCCTTTAAGCCTTTTTCGGGGCAAGGCAGCTCTGGCCCCTTAAGGACCAGAGTCGTCTGTTCCCTTTTCAGCCCTGTGATTACTGTGATTGGCTCACAGTAATCATGGGGCAAAAGCCAATTAAATTGCAGAAATGCAGAAGCTCTGCTGTCACTGAGACAGCAGAGCGAGCGCGTGCAGTGACTGAACAGTGAGGATAGCGTGAGTGCGTAGCAGCGAATAGTTAAAATCTATGTCCTGTCAGAGCCGCACAACCACCGGCAGGATGTAGATTTCAACTATGTCTGTCCGGACTAGGTTGAAGTGAAGGTGAACCTTGAATCAAACAGATACTTGCCTAAGAAGAGGATTCTGCAGAGGCTTCCCTCAGCGTCCTCCCAACCACTACTGCTATGATTCACTGCTCAGGTGCAGCCGCAGTACTGTCATGCTTATGGATGAAAAGGAAGCTCTTGTCTGATTTCTTTTTGGGGGTCCACGGGTGGCAACGGTGGTCTGGAGGATGGCTTGGGTAGTCTCTGCAGGTTCCAGAGGCTTCCCATTTCTTAAGTATCCATTTTTATGACCTGAGTTTTGCCTTGGGTACACTTAAAGTGACTTTTGGGGACACCTAAATGCAGGGTTGTGAAGTCCAGGAGTCGGAGCAATTGTGGGCACCTGGAGTCGGTGGTTTAAAAAACTGAGGAGCCGGAGTTGGATGATTTTTGTACCAACTCCACAGCCCTGGTAAGCATTGGACTAAGGAGTCGAGGCAATTTTGAGTACCAGTAGTCTGAGTCAGTGGTTTCATAAATTGAGTAGACTGAGATGGATGATTTTTGTACCCACGCCACAGCCCTGGCTCCATCTAGGTTGTGTATGTAACTCAACTGTAAGAGTATCGCAGCAGCCAGGAAAATGGCATTTTTTAAGATGTGACAGCAATACGGCCGCTTCCCCTATCCCTTCAGTTTTCCTTTAAACCTAATGTTTAGGCTGAGGTATGTCATTATGCGCTCTGCCAAAGTAAATTCCTGCTCCTCGGCAGAGTTTTCCAGGCCTCGCAGAAGAAATCTCTAAAGTTATGGCGCGTGAGATTTCACAGAGCCAGCCCGTCTCCTGAACAGCTGCGATAGATTACAGGCCGAGACTCCATTGATTAGATGCTGCTTTTTAAAACAGACAAAACTGGCCATGTATAAATAGATTTTCCTTGAAGATTTTTTTTCCCTCCTCTCTTTTAAAGGGAACCTAAACTGTTTTGCGTTTGCCAGCATCCGAACATGTGTTCGCAGTTATCGGCGTGCCCATGTGCGACCCAGATGTGCGAGCAGGTAAAAACATACATAAGCAGGATTCATTTTCGGGATACATCCTTGGAGCCAGGCAGTCTAGCTGCCAAACTTCACCTTGGGCTCTGGAGTATCAGGGGATTTCTTTATATAAATATCCAAATTCCTCTGTTCCCCATTACTGGAAGCCTAGCGTCCAAGCTTCTCTCGTTTTATGAGATTGTCTGTGGACACGTTGAAGAATCTGGCAGTGAGCTATCTTTACAAAAAAAAAAAAAAAAATGAATAAAAAGAAATGAAAACGACCAAAAGCTAGGCACACGTGGGTTGTTAATTGGCCCAGTATGTTAAGCCGACCAATCCCTCTCCCATTGGAAAATTTCAGGTGCTAATCAATTCCTGCCCCACTGAAAGCTTGATGTAAACACCAGCAGAAATCTGTTGAGCTTAGATGGAATTGCTCAAGTAGTAGGCTTGCTGTACACCACCGGTTCTGGATATAAGACTTAACTTAAGGTTTCAGGGGCATAAAGAGATACTTTGCTTATTCAGTAGTAATGCATTGTGGGGAACCACAGTTGCTGACTTAAAGCTGAATTCTCACAAATACCTTCTCTCTAAGGAGGCAAAGGTTACTGAGCGTTGGCTTTTTAGTAGGCGTTTTTTTTGGCTGAATCCCCTATACTTTACTAGTGGTTTTGAGTCACCCTGAGCTGCTTGGGTATTTGGGCGAAATCTATCAAAATCTATCTTAGGGACAGTCTGTAGAAAGTGA
This sequence comes from Hyperolius riggenbachi, assembly GCF_040937935.1. NCBI lineage: Eukaryota > Metazoa > Chordata > Amphibia > Anura > Hyperoliidae > Hyperolius > Hyperolius riggenbachi. The sequence goes on from NC_090657.1 coordinate 64,773,012, forward strand.
TAGGTGTATGCCTAGGTTTATATTGCAAAGTAACTAAATTTTGGATGCATTGTCATATTTATTTTTACTGGACACGGTTGGGATACCACTATGGTGTATTTACGTTGCCCACCTACACAATATTTAACAGCGCTTGCATTACCATATCCGGTAAAGAAAGTGCTGCTTGCAAGACCACCGGAAATGGATCAGGTCATTTGGGCCAGAGAATCGGCAGGCTTCTGTGTTAATTAGTGGTAATCAGCCAACCAAGAGGTAAGTTGGGCGCCTGATGCGGCTAGTAGCCAATCTGCTACTACATAGGGATTAACGGGAGATGATCAGCTGCAATTAGCGGTCATTTGGGTGCCAAGGTTAGGAGGTTTGGTTCAGGCACTAATGGGGTGAGGCATTAAGTGGGGAGTCTTGTTTTAGGCAACGGGAGTGGGGTTTGTTTTAGGCACTGGGGGGGGGGGGGGAGGAGGAGGAGGAAGTAGGTTTCTCTTCTGCGCAGCTGCATTTTTTTTTTATTAAAATGCACTATTAGCAGGTGTAAACCCATGTAGAAAAATGTGTACAGACATGCTTGGTGTGCAGCAAAAAAGGCCAAGTGAACAATGTTTGTCTTTGAATGAGGCCTATGAGTTTGGTAGCCAAAAATAAGTTCCCATGATCATTTCAGGTGACGGTTGATGATGCAGAGCATCTTTACAGTTTTTTGTATGTGCCCCTTTTTGGAGCCATCACATTCAATGGCTGCAGAGCCAAATTGTGAACTACAGGAATTACTGTACAGTATGCTATTTGGAGATTGCAAGCATTTTGCCAATTTCTTAAGTGTTGCCAGTGGGCCCTAGGCCTAAGGGTGCAGCCTTTTGATGTAGGGTTTGGGCCTTTGCCCAGGGTCCAAATCTCAGCTCAAGCCAGGACATAAAGCGGGAGTCTTTGGGCAAGGCTCCCTCAGGCTCTTGGTTGCCCATGGAGAATGCCTTATTTTGTTATGAAATTCAGCATTTCTTATTTTGCTCTAAAAGTTTCTTCACAGCAAAAAGGCACTGCCAGAAAAGCAGTGGAAGCAGAACCGTATTCTAACAGTTAAACACGGCACTTTCTTCTTCAGTGGGAAGCTTAACGCCATTGCCAAACTTGAGGAAGTGATTACAATGGTAGCAGATATGAAAACAAATATAATTTAATTTAAACACTGCTAGCACTGTCTCAGCTGATTACAAGCCAAAAGTACACAGGAGAAGACACAATATCGCTGCATATACTGTAATATATAAATACAGAAGCTATACAATAAATTACAATGGCAGTTTTGAGTGCAGATAAACTGTACTTATGAAACTTGTAATTTGTAAATTTGTAAATCGACAATGATACTTGTGCACAAAAGGAAATATGATAACTAGGTAACACAAAAAAAAAAAAAAAAAAAAGGAAACTTTTATTGAATGTTGAATCCCTCTTTACATGGCTGCTCAAGTCCGTCATATAAATGCATTATATAAAATGTTACATATCTTGTCCGTAAAATGCCTGTTGTGTGTACTGACCTATTACCACGAATGGAAATTTCTCACCAGTGTGATGTTAAACGCCAGTGGCCATGGATTGTGCAGCAGCGTAGGACTGTAACTTTTGCCATACCTTAATGGCTGGATAGTGTAATGGTTCAGGGCTCTGCCTCTAACCTAGGAGACCTGGGTTCAAATCTCTTCCTATTCAGTAAGCCAGCACCTATTCCGTAAGGAGTTATTGGGCAAAAGCTAACACTGCTACTGCCTCCTGTGTGTGTTCTAGTGGCTGCCTCACAAGCACTTGGAGTCAGCCTGGAGAAAAGCGCTATACAAGTATAGGAATTATTATTATTATTATTATTATTATTATTACTACTACTACTACACTTTGAAAACTTGTCACTTATTTGTATCTCTGAAGCAGGCAGATCCGAATTTCTGTTGCTTCTGAGAACAGCCTGCTAGCGTTAATCTTGTCCCTCTGTGGGATATCAAGATATACAGCGCGTGGATTTCTGATGGGCCAGGTGTGGGATGTGACCTAGCAGGTGTGTACTAATTGTCTAACACCTGGACTTCCCTCTGCCTTTCCCACCAGGTGCAAGGGGCTGTCAAATACCACAGGCTACAAGGAGGGGGATGTGCGCCTATTATTAACCCCTGCCAGATAGATTTTCACACAGTGATCTAGAAGCAGATAGGCCTGTATTAGCTTATCTAGCCATTGCCAGGAGGCTGCGAATAGCAGTTATCTCTCACTGCATCTCTCTTTCATGACTTGATCCTCAGTCTTTTTACGCTTTTTTTTAATGCTTTCTTTCATCCGCCTTCCCTATTCTGATTCAGAGCGTGTTTATAGTTTAACCCAGAGAAGAAAGGGATTTTATTTTAGCCAGATGCACTTTTCTAAGGGGGGGAAAAAAAGCCCAGTATTTATATGTTAACAGCCTACTCGGTTGGGTGACAAAACATTTCCTTCTTGCAATGAGCAGGCTTTTTGTCTGGCTAATGACCCCTCCCAGAGTCCTTTGCAGCAAGCTGCCTATTAGCTGCGGTTTCAGAGCACAAAGAAAGCGCCCCATGCCTCCAATTCAAGCTGCAAACAATTCTCTTGCAGAAGGAGGAATTTGGCTTATTTGCTTCCTACGTTTTTATTGAGTTGATGGGTAAAATGGTATAAATATGGTGTTATATTTCTTAATTGTTTTGCAAACACAGGATTTTCCCCCAAGGGGATTCTATATTTTCTGTGATGAATATTCTGATTGTGTATATTTGTCTTGTAAAAATAATTAGGTGGGTGTGCATGGAAGGATGACACTTGCAGGGCTGGATAATGCAAAAGCTGTACAGACCATGCATGATTTAGGGGGAAAACTACACAGTGGAGAATGGCGGGAGGATGGCAGTGGGGGGCAGGGATAATTGGTGGAATGGGGGGGGGGGGGGTTACTAGGTAGGAGGAGGATGGACAGGAAAGAGGGACTCTGCTACATATAGGTGACATCCATAGAAAATGGGGAATAAGAGGATGCAAATAGCATGAGGGTTCTTGTGCACATGGAAGGGGGCGGGGGTTGCTGGCCATGGCCCATATGAAATGTAAAGGTTGTGCTTGGGAGAAAGTCTACTGGAGGGGGACACACACACCAATGCCTGCTTCTGGCTCGCAGCAATGTGGTCACAACCACTAATTTGTGAGAAATAGGGGACCCAGTAGGAAACACTATCCATGCCACCAACTGAACAGGTTTAGTAAGCCACGCTCGAAGCCCAGCGGCTGAAGGGCAATTTTAGCCTTAGTGTTTCTGGCGGGGTCCCCATTTCATAATAATTAATGCATGCAACCAGATTGCAATGAGCAGGAAGCGGCTATTGATCTATGAGGTTTCCAGCTAGGTCTCCGCTAGTAGACCAGCGCCAAGCTATGCACCCCTAAATTCATTAATTTTGAGGATGAAGATCCCAGCTACTATGCCCCCCCCCCCCCCCCCCCGTGCCAAATTGCAGACCCACAGGGAGAAACTGATCAAAGGCTTTTCACACTATGGGCCTTACCAGCAGATTGGGGGTAACGGGTGAGTAACGCAGAAACTTGGCCTGAAGTAACAAAGTTCTGCTGTACTGAATTATGGTAGGTGAGAAAAAGTGTGAAAAATTCCTCCGTATCTACTTGTCCTTTTAATTTAGCTGCATAAAACATGCCACAAATCCTTGTTACAGTATATGATTATTGAACAACACTGATCACTTCACTGTATCTTTGTCTCTTCCAATATATTTTATGTATCTGGCTTGCATGCAGCCAAACAGCATCCTCCAGTACGGCAAGAGCTATGGTCCATCGGTCCATCCCGGGCGTCATTGGCAGATTTGCAGTAGACCAGAATGATGGGCTTTCCCCCTATGCTTGAAATTCCACATTATAACAGAAGCAAGAATAGAAATTGGTCAAGTGTTTGTTTTGCTTGGTGTCCTGACCAGCAGAGTCAAAGGAGGGGGGGGGGGGGGGGGGGGCTGGGGGGGTGTTTACTTCTCAGATAATCAACCAGATAATCTACAAGAACTAGTCATTTGCACTTGACTTGCAAAACAGCCCCTCTGGCGGCCTGTTGCAGTTAACCCCCCATGTTTGGTGATGGAAAAAAAAAAGTTCAGCAGGCGGTTTTAATTTGTGATATTGGACCGCTCTCACCGCTTATAAAATATGTATCAGTTTTGCATGCAGCAAAACATTCTTGGACTCCATTTAAATGGGTTATTTTCCTCTGGTGGAATGACATATTTGTTTACACGCATTGAAAGGCACTTTCCAAAAGTTTCTCAAGAAGCAATATGTCTGTAGTGTTTTAGTCCAGCAGGCTGCACATAGTAGCTCCCCCCCTCCTCTCTTGCCCCTAGGCTGTGCTATAATGACAAGCTGTGTAGCAGAGGTGGGTGGCTGACTTCCTTGTGAAATGAATAGCTACAAGCAGCTCAGTCTCCATCAGACTTCCTGGAGCCACAGGCTGGACTTATGGAATGCGGGTAGACCTCACTCTTTGCTCTCGCTTGCATGGGAACAATTACGGGTCGTAGGTTCTGCGTTCTTTTTTTGAGGGGGGGGGGGGGGAGGAATCGGACCTCTCAAGTGCTGCAGACCTCACTTTTGTGTGTTTAGTGTCAAGTACCATAAGCGATGAAGAGAAGCTGCGATTAGTGACAGTGTGTGCTGGACTGACAGGACAAGCGCTTTCGTTAATTGTGGGCTGATGTTGAGTTTTTGTTGGAGATGGAAGATTTTTGACTAGATTCATTAGAAACTATTGAATTAGCACAGCGACTTCCCTAGATGGGAATAAAACCACAACTTTTTTTTTTTTTTAATCTTTTTCCGGTAGCTGTTTTTTTCTTGCCTGAAACAATTGTGTGGGATAGTTTTGATCGTCTGTCTAGCAAATGTAAAAGTATCCTTCAAATTTTAAAGTTCACCCAGGACAATATATAACATATATATATAAAAAAAAAATAAAAAAAAAAAATGCGTAGATGGATGCCTCTGGATATTTCAGGTTTCCTGTGTCCTCCTCTATACCGCACACCGTTGCTGCATACGGACCTTTTCAAAATAACTGACAAGATCTTGTCTAATATGTTCTCATAGCCGCACTTCCCGCCAAGGTGTGAACTTGCACTCTCAGGTGCATTGCTTCTGCGCTCAGCACAGCTGTAAACTTTCAAAGGGTCAGTATGACGGCAGAGCTGTCTGAGCCAGCCAGGAGCCGCTTTCATTGGCTCCTGACAGTGTCCATCAATGGGATTGGCTCGCAGCGACCATGGGGTCAGGAGCCAATGAAATCTGCTCCTGACCGGCTCACACAGCTCTGCTGTCATAGCAACAGCAGGGCGAGTGTGCTGCGGTGGGGAGAGAGCGGCGGGAGCATACAGCGGGGATGATTTAAAATCTACACCCTGGCAGGAATAACAGGATCCAAACGGGACGTAGATTTCAGTCAGTGCGGTCCAGAATCAGTTAGGCCTCTTTTCCACTAACTGTTTACAGGCAGTGAAATGCCTCTCAAACTCTCACGGCTGCTCGCTACTGCCTGGTAACTGCTCACTGCTGCCTGGCTACTGCTTGCGGAGCACACAGCTCAACATTTCTTGGAAAAGAGACCTTATTCTGCTTTGCTAAGAGCTGTTGGTGGGCCTTGAGGACAGGTTTGTCGAACTCTGCTTGCTCTGGAGTAGGGATGGTCAATGAGATGCAAATTTTGAGTAGACACAGGATTCTGAAAATGTATGCAAATTTATGCAGCTTGAAAATGGACCAATTCAATTTTACCTCAGCAGGATTTGATTGGTCCATTTTCAAGCTTTATGAATTTGCATAATGACCATCCCTACTCTGGAGAATACAAAGGGCTTCCTTCTTCTTGGGTAAGTGGCCAACTTTTTTACTTTTAAAACCACTGTTAGGATTTGCTTTCAGTTCAAATGGATGCTTACGATTCAAAGTTGATGCAAATATTATGTCATTATTTACACCGCTTAGAAATGGGCCAGTGAGGAAGAATGTGGCAGGTAGGGCTGGCCCGTTATATATACTTATTTAAGCTGATGCAAACTTTATTCTGCTTTTATGAAAATAAGCATTTTGTTGTAATTCTTAACTTCACACTTTTGCATCAAATTTGCATGCACTCTGCATGAGTTCTGAATAATTAGCATCTAGCATTAGTACACACGTCAGATTTTTTTAAACGACCCGTCGCGGATCGTTCAAGACCAGTCTTATCAGCTGAACGACTGACTGTACACACGCCAGATTTGACAACCGGACGTCCAAAAATCTGACGTGTGTACGAGCCTTTATTGACCATCCTTAATCAGTGCCAGAGTGTCAAAGTGGCCGAAAGTAGGCCAGTGTATGGCTAACTTCTTCAAAAAGAACGTCGTGACTTCATTTGTGTAGCATTAGTAAGACTGAAAGGTTTGTGCAGACTGTGAGAAATCTGTCTGTGGTCACAGCAGAAATAACACTCAATGAAATTACCTTGCCAGAATGTATTGTTTGGTTCCAGTCCAGCCCAGCATGGGAGAGGGATTAGAGGGGTTAAACATTAGATTCCAGATGGAGATGGGAAGCGAGAGAAAGCCATATGGGATCACTCTGTTCCTCGTGGCTTGGTGACGTCACGCTTTCCTTGTAAGATGAACACTGGCTCAGACCACATAAATGCTATTTCTACTGTGTACTGTGTTCAAAGAGAATAGCGCTGCTTCAAGTGGATAAATCTCTCATCTAGAGCGATAGGTGGTCAGAGATTCTTCCATCACCCCTTCAGACATGTAATTGGTATCTTCTGTGATCTCCCAGTTGGCTTGTGAACACACTAGATGGTTCTTGGCCTCTGCTAAGCCTCTTGGCGTGTGTACTGCCACCCCCAATCCCCCTCGATGCATCGGTGAGCGATTTTTGGCTAAAGCAGGCCCAATAGATTACATTTAAGCAGACATTGTTTTTCAGTGTCCAGGTTCATCTGTAAATGGGAGGCTTGCGGGAGGTGTTTTATGGCCTACAGATCTGTAGCTAAAGGCCCATACACACGGCATACAAATGTCTGTACAGACGTTTTGAGCGACTGCTTGTTCGTGTGGACAAGACGGTGTCTGCTGAAACGGCCATGTTTGCACGATTGAACTGGTGAATCACTCATGATTTGTCGTGCAACATCCGGTTGTCGGCTCTGGCTAGCAGACAGCTTCCACCGAGTTTTACCCCTTCTGTTGTCACGTGTGTACAACTGTTGCTAGAGCGAACTGTCGCTGCTATAAAATCCAGAATTGTAGCTACTTCTGCAGCTACAGACATTTGTATGCTGTGTGTATGAGCCTTTACGAGAGAGAGAGAATGGGCGCAAAGCCTGGCTCTGCCAATGACCTGAGAGAGAGAGAGAGAGAGAGAGAATGGGCGCAAAGCCTGGCTCTGCCAATGACCTGAGAGAGAGAGAGAGAGAGAGAGAGAGAGAGAGAGAGAGAGAGAGAGAGAGAGAGAGAGAGAGAGAGAGAATGGGTGCAAAGCCTGGCTCTGCCAATGACCTGAGAGAGAGAGAGAGAGAGAGAGAGAGAGAGAGAGAATGGGCGCAAAGCCTGGCTCTGCCAATGACCTGAGAGAGAGAGAGAGAGAATGGGCGCAAAGCCTGGCTCTGCCAATGACCTGAGAGAGAGAGAGAGAGAGAGAGAGAGAGAGAGAGAGAGAGAGAGAGAGAGAGAATGGGTGCAAAGCCTGGCTCTGCCAATGACCTGAGAGAGA